>NW_005872435.1:15044-44521 GCF_000147115.1 Myotis lucifugus
GCTTCATCCAGGGGCCACCTCCACCCCCTGTCCATCACCCAGGCTGGGAATGGGATTAAGTGTCCGTCCCCGGCCATCCCCGGCTGCCAGCCTGTGCCTCTCCCCCGCTCCATGAGACGAAAGGGGGAAGGGCCTCCTCCTCACACAGCAGATCCGCGGATTAACAAATGCCAGGGCCTCCGGTGCCCACGACAGCACAAAGAGATCCAAGGAAACGCCGGTGTTTATTTATCTGGTGTTTTCTTTCAGATCTCGCAATGTGACAATAACACGTGTCACTGTCAGCCCCGGCCCTGCCGGCAACACCTTGAAAACTACGCGGAGACTCGGAAAATAAACAGCCGCCGCTCTGATGCCGGCGATAAAATACCAGCGTCAGGGGAGCCTCCTGGGATCCATAATCTGGAATCGTCGGGGGATAAGGATTGTCTGTCTTTTTGATAAAGGATGTCAGCTCCCTTCTGGGTTTGAAGCAGAGAGAGAGAGACGCTTCTGATTATGAGCCTGGCCTGTGTACCACGGCGCCTGTTGAAAGAGCCCGTGTGTGCGGGGAACGTGTTTCCCTTGCCCATCAATGTCCTTAAAATTTCCTTATCAGAAGGAGATGCAGCCAAATCAGAGTTACAGAAAGGACGCAACGCGGGCGCCTTGTTTTGCTCGGAGCACTTGGCTTCCTCCAGGCTGACGTCCCCTGATTGCTATTCAGCTCCACACGCCTTTGGTGACGGCTCCGGCATCGGAGTTGTGATTTTTTTTTTTTTAAGGGCTTAGGACTAATTAGCCTCATGAAAGATTGTTTTGTTGTTTGTGGTCTGTGGTTATTATAGGGCTTGTTTTGCATTGAAAAATGCTGCCATGGCTCTTTTCTTTCTCGGTTGAAATTCAACGGGGGCGGCGGGGGGGGGGGGGGATAGCCCAATTAGGATCCATCACTGGATTGCCTCACACATCATAAGCCCCAAATAAATAAATATTTATTGAACGAATGAGTGAATGAATATTAAACAGCCTCACATCCCGGGACAGACTAAGGATCCAAAATATGAATTTAAATAGCCATCCGTACCTGTTGATCAACGCAAGCTACAGGACCACTCTTATTTTTTTTAACATATATATGTTTACTGACTTCAGAGAGAGAGAGAGAGAGAGAAACATCAATGATGAGAGAGAATCATCGATTGTCTGCCTCCTGCACGCCCCACACTGGGGATGGAGCCTGCAACCAGGGCACGTGCCCTGACCGGGAATCAAACCCAGGACCTCAGTGGTTCATAGGTCGATGCACAACCACTGAGGAAGACCAGTCAAACTTAATTGAACTTATTAATACCAGTCAAATTTAATTGAACTTATTAATACCAGTCTTATTAATACCAGTCAAACTTAATTGAACTTTGGGACACTGTGACAGATCATTCATTCATTCAACAAACCTTCATGGCGTGTCCGCTCTACTCAGGGCTCCCTGTGACATGCGGGGGGTACAGAGGAGAGCAGGACACCACAGTCCTCAACTGCCTGGGGCTCCTATTCTAATGGGAGGAAGGCGGACAAAATGCAAGTATATAAACTGTGGGAAGCATTTTAGTTTTAAATAAGCGCTGTGATCGAGGTTGAGAAGAGTTTAACCTGCTCTGGGTAGGGGGGTCCTGCAGACCACTTTGAGGAGGTGTCACTAAAATATGAGACTGAAAATATGAGGAAGCACCAGCCATGTGAAATCGTAGATGTTTGTGTGGAATAGGAAGCAAATGTCACTCAGAAGGTATTAGTTCCCTGTGGCTGCTGTAACAAATTACCACAAACTTCAAAGCTTGAAACAACAGGACTTCATTCTCTCATATTTCGGAGGCCAGGCGTCTAAAATCAGCATCGTTAGGCCCAGATTAAGGCGTCGGCAACACCACCCTTCCTCCGGAGGCTGCGGGGAGGACCAGCCTTGGAGGCCGCCAGCATCCCTTGGCTTGTGGCTGCATCCCTCCCATCTCTGTCCCTGTCTTCACATGGCCATCTCCTCTGTGCGTTTCTCCCCTTCGGAACCCTGACCAGAAGCAACGTTAATGGCCGTATTCCTGCCAGCAGCCTGATGAAGACAGTGTGGGCCTTTTCTCTCTCGGGGCCTCAAAATTCTTCCTGGTTCGGCCTGTGATTCTATCCCAAAGCCACGTCCACATGTTTAGGTCTTTGCTGCCGGAGCACTCGCTTCCTCGTGGTTCGTTGGAAATCTCCTGAACTAATCAAGTTGTTTGCCACACCATCAGGGGGTCTCTCTGGCCTGCTCAGAGGCATGCCACGATGGGCTGCGTTCCTTTAGCACCGGCGTCTTGTTTGTTCTCACCGCTTTGCGTGGGAACACACCTGCAATGCATTACGTCGTCTTTCAGTGTTTTCCAAAACAAATAACACTCGCTGTGATTTTGCCTTTTCTGGATGGCCCTGGGGGTCACTCAGATGCGTGTCAATCACTACAGGACGGCCATGCTTACTCTACATCTTCCCAGTCTGCTAGACGTTGTGTCTAAAAATGGAGGTCTCTCCAACTTGCTTAGATCATTGAATAATTGCTTCTTTCTCCACCAGGGGTTGTTTTTTTCCTAGGTTGTATGCACCCAGGGTCTTGCTCCCATGACCTCTGCGTCCTTTTTGGAAGTTCTACCGTGAAGAGGTGAGGCGGGGTCGCTGTACTTTTGCCAAACTCAAGTGGGTATGTCACTGCCCTTCCTCCACGTTCCCCCTCCTCCCCTCCTCCTGCTTAAAGTCTTGGAATGTTTTCTCGCTGCTTTTGTGATGGAGACCCACCGTTCCCATGGCCTTAGCATGACGAACAAGGCCCAGCCTAGTGAGTCCCCTGCTGACTCCTTCCCCAGACCCAGTCCCACACTCTGACCTCCAGCCACCCCAGCCTGTGCTCTCCCTTGTATCTGCCACGCTTCCCCCTGCCACTGGGCCTTTGCACATGCAGTCCCTCCGCCGGGAGTGCTGTTCTTTCCCCACCTCTCCCTTGTCCGGCGAGCTCTTCTCATGCTCCCAGTCTCCGCCCCGTTGTCTCTTTCCTGGGGAAGCTTCTCCTCACTTTGCCGATGAGGTCTTCTCCCTCCCCCCCTTCCCCCAGAGCAGGCTCCCAAAGCACTGGGTTACTTTCCTTTGTAGCTCTCATCACAGATGAACAGATGTGCATTTACTCATGTGATCATAGAACCGCCTGCCCCCGCCCCCAGCCTAGATCCTGGGCTCCTGAGGAATTGTATCTCTTTCAGTCACCACAGGGTCGCCCATGCATCACATAGCTGCCGCTGCATCTTTGTTGAATGAACGGGTGCACGAGTGAGTGAAAGAACGAGCGAATGGCCTGCTGAAGTCCTCGATCGCCCGTGGCAAAGGACAGCCTCCAAGAGTATTGCCTTATCTGCTTTGAGAGAAGGCGGTCGCCTTCCTTTCAGCGGTCTCTCTGTTCCTAGCAAAGTGCGGCCCCGCCTCCGCTCTCTGTCAGTCTCCCACAACCCACGCACATCTGCCCGGCCTGGGCGGCCTAGGCCCGCCGTTCTGCAACCACACCATCTGGCTCTTGCCCCCGCACACTCTCAGAGCCCCGGTTCTTTGGCATCTCCGGGCCCAGTGGGGAAGGGGGGCCCCTGGACCAGATTCCTTGTCCCCCAGGAGGGTGTCTAGCTCCACACACGTCTGACAAGATCAGGCCCCTCCCCCGCCCCCCCAGCCGTGCTCGGGGGGGGGGCGGGGGGCAGGAGCCAAGGAGTCACATCCTGCTCACCCAGCAGCCGAAAAGGAGAGGGCAGCATGGTCCCTGGCTCTCTGGAAGCAGGTCCCCCAGCCACCAACAAGGAGGGGTCACCGTCCCACAACGCAGCCTGCTGGGGCCCAAGGACCCTCTCCCAAACATGAGAGGGCAGGGCTGCACCTTGTGCACGGGGCGGTCCTGTTGGGGGGACACAGGACCTCGTGGCTTTGCCCACATCAGCAGCTGTCAGGACATGGACTCCAGATGGTGGCTGCCTGGGCCCCAATGCAATGGTCCCAAAGCACTTATTTAACCTCCAGTGCCTTAGTTTCCTCATCTGGAAAATGGGCCTTTAAAAAGAAAAGGCACCTATCTCACAGGGTTGATGGGAATATGAAATGGGTTCCTACAGGCCAAGTCCCTGAGCCAGACACACAGTCCAGGTGCTACGGGTGCTACACGATCAGCTGTTACCAGCTTGGCCATGACTGTGATCGGTGGAGTGGACCTGCTGTAAGTTCCTTCTCCCCGTGAGCATCAGCAAGACCAAGGCTTAAGGCAAATGGATTAATCCCGGTTTCTAGGTCGGGGAACAATCCCTGGCACACCCATTTTCAAACAATATACAATTCCTATCCTATATAATAAAAGGCCAGCGACCATAACGGCATAACAACCAGAACGACCAATCGACCAGTCGCTATGAGGCGCATTGACCGCCTCTCAGTCCCTCCCCCGGCCCGCAGGCTCCGATCGCTGGATGGCCAATGGGGAACCATGGGGGAACCGGGGTGGCAGCAGGGTGGGACTGGGGACTGGCGAATAGGCAGAAGGCAGACCTCTCGGTCCCTCCTGCCAGCCCGCAGGCTCCGATTGCTGGATGGCCAACGGGAACTACGGGGGAACCGGGGTGAGCGGCAGCAGGGTGGGACTAGGGCAGCCGTGGGCAAACTACGGCCCATTTGAAATGAATAAAACTAAAAAAAAAAAAAAAAAAGACCGTACCCTTTTATGTAATGATGTTTACTTTGAATTTATATTAGTTCACACAAACACTCCATCCATGCTTTTGTTCCGGCCCCCCGGTCCAGTTTAAGAACCCATTGTGGCCCTCGAGTCAAAAAGTTTGCCCACCCCTGGACCAGGGACTGGCGAGCAGGCAGAAGATGGCCCTGATCTCGGGCTAGGCCTAGGGACCCCACCCGAGCACGATTTCTTGCGCTGGGCCTCTAGTTTTATAAATAACATGCCAGCCGGACAGACCTGGAACATCGACCTCTTTGGTGTGTCAAAAGGATGCTTTACACACTATGGGGTCTTTGAAGGGCCCGGGTCCCCCTGGCTGCAAAGCGACAGCACCGTGTGAGGTTAACGTTGCCAGCTCTGCCACCCAGCTCACCTGGGTCGAGTGTACCCTTTGCTTTTGCTTCCCTGCACCCGTCCATGGACGGGTCTCTGTCCTCCTTTGAGAAAAGGGAAGAACCCAGGCATTTTCGTCCGAAGGCCACGGGGAGGCTTTCATAAGATAATGGACTTAAAAAACATTTCGCCTCTGTCCCGGCACAGCGTCCGTGCCTGATAAATGTGGGCTTCTGTTTGGAGAATTGGACAGAATTCAACACTGCGAGGCCCAGGGTCCCCCCTCCGCGGCTGAAGACGTGGAGGATGCAGGCTGGCTCTGTTGGGCTTTTGCACTGAAACCCCGAAGCTCTCTTGTGTTTCTGCCAGGGGTCTTTTTTTCTTTTCTTAATATATTTTATTGACTTTTTACAGAGAGGAAGGGAGAGAGATAGAGAGTTAGAAACATTGATGAGAGAGAAACATCTATCGGCTGCCTCCTGCACATCTCCTACTGGGGATGTGCCCACAACCCAGGTACATGCCTTTGACCGGAATCGAACCTGGGACCTTTCAGTCTGCAGGTCGACGCTCTATCCATTGAGCCAAACCGGTTTCGGCTTCTGACAGGGGTCTTGCTCCTAAAAACCAACAACCAGAAGGACATCGGGTGACGGGAGTCAGCTTGCTGTCTGGGTTGCGGGCAGTATTGGCACGCGTTAACCCAACAGGCTTTGCACAAAACAGCAGCCCTCCAGGCCTCTGCGGAGGGCACTTGCCATTTGGTTGGGAGCAGGGGGATGGTTTCAGCCCCTTTCCTCCGGCTCCGGCGTCTCACTCCGGCCACAGCGGAGACCAGCTGCCCGCCCCAGGCTGGTCCAGCAGCCACCTATGTTGGGGAGAAGCGATTGCATACGTTCAACCGGGGCGTGTTTCCTCCGCCATTTATTTAGCTTAACAAGTTCGTCAGAGTGCAGGAGCTCCATTTGTCACCAGGCTGCTGGCTCTCGCTCGCGGCTCCGATTGTAGGAATACGCCCAGCGGTTGGATGAAGCCTCTGATGCATCCAGCAGCCCAGGGTCCGCTTACTGCGTGAGCCCTGGCTGCTGTTTGTTTGTTTGTTGTGTTAATCCTCACCCGAGGCTACTTTTCCATTGATTTTTAGGGAGAGTAGAAAGGAGGGGAAGAGATAGTGAGAAACACATCCATTGATTGCCTCCTGCACACGCCCTAACCAAGGCCCAGGCCAGGGAGGAGCCTGCAACCCAGATACGTGCCCTTGACTGGAATCGAACCCGGGACCCTTTGGTCCCCAGGCTGATGCTCTATCCACTGAGCCAAACCGGCCAGGGCTGCCAAGGCTGTTTGGAAGCAGGGCGTGGCCCTCCTGATGGGGCTGGCACTGGCGGCATCTGCCCACCCAGCAGCCTAGGGCAGTGGTTCTCAACCTTCTGGCCCTTTAAATACAGTTCCTCATGTGACCCAACCATAAAATGATTTTCGTTGCTACTTCATCACTGTAATGTTTGCTACTGTTTTGAATCGTCATGTAAATATCTGATATGCAGGATGGTCTTAGGCGACCCCTGTGAAAGGGTCGTTCGACCGCCAAAGGGGTCGTGACCCACAGGTTGAGAACCGCTGGCCTAGGGCACTTGGGCTGCGGGTCCTGGACCCTGGCGAGAGGAGGGGGAGGGAGGAAGGGTGCCGCCTACTCCTGGGCTAAGTCCAGAAAACCCCACAGCACCCTCTGTCCCAGATGGGCTCTCTCTCTGGGATTAAGCAGAAGGGCGACTCCGGGGCCTGCGAGCTCGGTCCCTTCGGGGTCAGGGCGTCTTTTATCGGGTTCCCATCTGAACCGCTCCCAGCGCCTGGTTTATTCCCAGGCGGGTCGCTGGGAACGGATCATACATCTGAGGCGCGTACCACAGGTGGTGGAGATCTGGGGCGAGAGAGACGGCGGGAACAGGGAGCGAAGCAAGCAAAACAAATGCGTCTGCATCGCGCCTGGGAAGTGCGCCTTTTCGGGATTTCCTCTTGACTTGTCTCACATTCCCGCCGCTCGGATTTAAACCCCGTCTCCTCTGGGTCCATGCTAATGTTTCAACCTATAAATTGACTTTTAATAAAGGAGGTGTCTCGCGGGGAGATAAAACGGTCTTTAAGACGGAGGGCTTCTCGTCGCTTCTCGGCCTGGCAGCTGAGATCAAGCGAAGACAGAACACGTCTGTCCCCACCCCACCCCCATCTTTCGCACATGGGGTCTCCAGCCTGCAGATGTTTCCTCCGCCTTATGGGGCGGGAGGTGGGGAGGAGGGGGGCTACCGAAAAGAAACCCAATAGCCAGGCTTTCAAATTTGCCGCCACAGAAACCAAAGACAGCGGGAGGGGAGACAGGCCTTGCTTCCCTCGGAGCGAGCGAGCGGAGCGGAGAGCTGAAGGGGGATGGAACCGGCCAGGTGCCCTGGGGGCGCAGGGCAGCTGAGGCAGGAACTCCGGTGACCCTGGCTCACCCTCACCCCCAGCTGAAACGCAGTCAAGTAATAAATGCTCCGCCCACCTGTCGGGCGAGGCGGCTAATGCCACCCGATGTCACGTTCCTGAAGCTCGTCCAGGGCTCGGGTTATGGGCTGTGCCGGGCGTGTGCGCATGGGCACGGGGAGCTGCCCGCCCAGCCCTCTGCTCGGCCACACTCGCCGGCAATTTCCACCGGCCCCGATGGTCCCTGCACAGGCCTTGTCCAGGGCCCAGCGTCCCCTCTGCCACCTCCGGGAAGTGCCCCCGTGACCAAGCTCTCCACCCCACCCCACCCCACCCACGGCCTCCTGGGTAACCTAACCCTCGACGCACTTGATCTAGGAGAGTCACGTTAATGCGTGCAGAAGGTCATACGAAGCTCATGCCCCCACCTGTGTGAACCGGGTCACTAATTGGGTCAGGAATTATCCGGACCTCGGGCGTGTCTGAGGAAGCCCGCACCCCACCCCCGCCCGTCACTACATCGTCCTGTTGCCAAAACCTCTTCGCTGTGTCCCCGTGGGTCCCCACCTTCTCAGGCTCTGGCTCCGGCCACGGCCTCAGCTTGCTCCCTCCCTCATCTCTCGTTAGACTCCGCCAGAGGCAAATGCTTTAATAGTTCGATGTTTACGGAATGTGTCCTTGACACTAAATTGCTTTTTCACTTATATCAGTGGCATAGAGATTGTTGAATACATGCATCTGCCTTCAGAAGTCATCCACTCCCACGTTGAAAAGGTCACGAGGAGAGCCGGCCTATCCGGGGTGCAGGTGGGGCAAACTGGTTGGGAACACAGGCTTGGGTCTGAGACCCGGCTCTGCAGGGTCCTTGCTGTGTGACCTTGGGCACCTTCCTTAACCTCTCTGTTCCCCCTAGGGTTGCAGTGAGGGTGGAGGGAGTTACTGTAGACACACGGGCCCTGGCCGGGAGCTCTGCATGTCAAGTCCCGTTTCTCCTCCTGCTCGCTAGTCAAGGAACCATCCAGGGACCCTCTTCCATAGGCCAGGGCTCAGCCCAGCCCTGGAGGTAGGAGAGTAATGGGCCCTATTAAAGGATCTCACCATGCAGACCAGGGTGGGAGAATACAGGGGTAACGAACCTGACTTTTCTTTTTTTTTTTTTCTTTCTATTGGCCGTTTTTGGTTTTGTCCCTGATTTGATTACGTAAGGACATTTGAGTCCAAGACATGTGGCCTGTGGTGGCCACCAGAGTTCATTTCCTGCCTCATGTCCCCTCTGCTCACTCTAGACCAGTGATGGCGAACCTATGACACGCGTGTCAGAGGTGACACGCGAACTCATTTTTTTGGGTTGATTTTTCTTTGTTAAATGGCATTTAAATATATAAAATGAATATCAAAAATATAAGTCTTTGTTTTACTATGGTTGCAAATATCAAAAAATTTCTATATGTGACACGGCACCAGAGTTAAGTTAGGGCTTTTCAAAATGCTGACACGCCGAGCTCCAAAGGTTCGCCATCACTTCGACTCTCGGTGAGGCCAAGCGATCCCATGGATGGAGCGCCAGAGCTCTGGGCTCCATCCCCTTTTCCCTTCAGAGAGGAAGGGAGAGGGAGAGAGAGAGAAACATCAATGATGAGAGAGAAGCATGGATCGGCTGCCTCCTGCTCACCCCACATTGGGGATCGAGCTCGAAACCCAGGCATGTGGCCTGACCAGGAACCGAACTGTGACCTCCTGGTTCATAGGTCAGCGCTCAACCACTGAGCCACACCGGCCCGTCTCTCTGA
This sequence comes from Myotis lucifugus, assembly GCF_000147115.1. Classification (NCBI taxonomy): domain Eukaryota; kingdom Metazoa; phylum Chordata; class Mammalia; order Chiroptera; family Vespertilionidae; genus Myotis; species Myotis lucifugus. The sequence goes on from NW_005872435.1 coordinate 24,393, forward strand.
CATCTCTAATCAAGGAAGGTTCCTGGGGAGGAGCCAGGGACCACCCTGAGGAGAAGGAAGTCTAGAGGCCGTGGCACCGAAGTGTGGGTTCCTGGTCCTGGCTCCTCCCTAGCGCTCCCAGGCCCTGTGCTGGGCTCGGAGGCTCACCGACCGGCTACCCCATCAGGGCCTGGCCCTCCCGGGACCCGGTCTTCCCCCGAGAACTGGCACCCGCCCCAGGAGAGGGCGCAGCTGTGAAAGAAGCTAATGTTACAGGTAATTTTGGCAATTAAGACTCATGTTCAATTAAAGGGGTTTATATCATGTTACTTGAGAGGCCCAGCAATCTGGGGTGGGTCCCAAGTAGAATTAAGCACAGGGAACTCGCCCCTCTTTCCTGTCCAAAAGCGCCTGCCTGTGCCCAGGTCTGGGAGCTCCGAGCAGGAGAAGGCCCGCAAATCGTGCACGGGTGACAAAAGTACCTACTCGAAGCATAAAGTTACCTGTATTTTTCCAACCAGCTGCAAATCCTGCAGGTATTTTTGTCATCAATTTAAGAATTGTACCTACCTATATAGTTTAAGTTTAAAAAATTTGGCTCTCAAAAGAAATTTCAATCGTTGTACTGTTGATATTTGGCTCTGTTCACTAATGAGTTTGCCGACCACTGGTCTAGTCCATCGGAAGCAGAAGAAATGAAGGTCAAGTGGGAAGGAGGCCGCAGCCAGTTTGCTGATGAGTCCAACTGCGGGAGGGGGGTGGGGAGCAGCATCCTGGCACAACCGTCCTCGTTGGCGTTGCTGGCGATCCTTCCACCAGAGTGTGATATTTACCCAGCAGCTGCCCCTGGTCACACACACGCCCAGAACCAGGCCACACACAGCACCGGGGCTCAGGACTCCCATTTGGGCCTGGATGTACATACTTGCCAAGGTGAGAGGGGCTGCCTTCCCGACACCCCCCCCCCACTCCCCTCCCACCCCCACCTCCAGGCCCCTCGGTGGGCCACAGCAGGAGGAAGGCAGACAGACTGGACTGGGCCGGCCTCAGCTGCAGGCTGGAGAGGCCACGGCACCATGCTGGGCAGTAGCCGGGCCTCGCCGCCAAGACAGGCTGCAGCCAACATACCAGCATCCCAGACGCCCAGCAGATGACGCGGCCGCCCTGCCATCTCTCCCGGGGAGCCTGCCAAGTCCCCAGGCCCAGCCAGCGCTGACATTTAAAGCAAAGTGTGTGTCAACCATATTAAACAATATACCAAGCTGTGGGTTATTCAGTGCCGGGTACACTGACCACAGCAATTAAACTGAGATTAGGGAGCCATAAAGCCAGGGTCCCAGGCTGCGAGCTCCGGACCGTCCAGAGGCCTGACTGTTATTACAGAGGGTGGAAGCCGCAGCAGAAACTCGGGGCACGGCCCTCAAAGACCAGCACCCCCACCCCACCCGACCCCCCGCTTTACGTGACTTTTCTCCTTTGGACAATCTGACCATCTCCAAAAGACACAGCTCATACTCGGCACCCAATGACGATTGCCGACCGCCAGGTAGGGCCAGGGCACAGCCCTCAGAGAAGGGTCTGGCCTGTTTGGCGGATGCTCTGGGCCTCCTCCCAGCCCCTCCCCAGGCACAGACCTGGGGGGGCGCCCAGGGCTCCAGAAGCAGGGGGAGTGGCCATTCTCAGCCAGTGGGGAGGGGGGAGGGCAGGCTCCCCACAGGCACGGGGCAGCCTCAGGGCAACAGCTGTAAGCCCACAGGCAACTCAGCCAGGAAAGTCCCAGGTAGGGTCCACCCCCTCTGAGACCTGCCGGGCAGAGCAGCGGGGGAGGGGAAGGACTTCCTGGCACTGGGACGCCCATTACACATCTTGGAATGAGCACACACTGCCCTTGGCGGCCCTGGCTCCTGCCCTCGGGCAACAGGGCCGCGGTCTTGCCAACAGCCCGTTGGCCCCGGACATTCAGGTACTTCTTGCTGTGTGGGTGGAGAAGGGGGTGTCCGGATGAGGCGCCTTTTCGAGGCCTGGGTCTCCGCCCTGAGCTCTCAGAGAGCTGCCTTTGACCGTCAAGATGTCCCCCTGCCCAGAGCCCCCTGTCCCGGGAGCTCAGCGGTCAAGGACACAGGACCTGGAGTCACACCGACTACAGTTCAGACTCTGGTCCTGCCTCTGCTCACTGCCCGACCTTGAGCCAGTGAGTTGCCTTCTCTAAGCCTCAGTTTCCTCATCTGTACAATGGCCTCATAACAGACTCTCTTTGGGTAAGTGTGTGTCGATGCACATATTGCCAGATGGGGAAGGATTCGGCCCATGCAGGCCCTCGGCCCACAGTGGGGATTGCTCATTATATCATTCCAGTAGAACTTGCATTGATCCCCTTGACCATTAGGGTGAGTGGACATTCCGGGCCACTGGCCTGCTTTGTAGACACATCACTCGTTAACCTTCCCTCTCCCTACGCCGTAGTCGAGGAGTGGGTGCCGACTCCGCAGCCGTCTGTGGATCTGAGACTTTCACAAACACTGGCTTCAAGGAGGTGGCTGCCAGGAGGCCCAGGTGGGAGGGAGCCCGCAGGGGTTTCCCTCGGCGCCCCAGGTGGCTCTCAGTATGAAGGACATCTCCTCTGAGGCTCGGGGTCCCTCAGATGGCCTGGCCTGGCTGCAGCTCCCACTGGCCGGCCCTGGCCCCTGGAGAGCAGGCAGGGCTAGCTGCTTGCAGCTGCTCCTACTCTGAGTCACCTCACTGCCCCTGCCTGGCCTCCCGACCCTTCCTCTAGCCCAGTCAACCCCCTGCACGCACCTCGCTGAGGAGGCCACGTGTCTCAGGCTGGGCCCTAACCATCCACTCCACTTTCCCTGTAGCCAAGCCCGATAGAACGACAGAACATCTCAGCATTTTCATATATATATATTGATCAGAGAGGAAGGGAGAGGGAGAGCGAGATAGAAACATCAGTGATGAGATGGAATCCTTGATCGGCTGCCTCCTGCACGCCCCACACTGGGGATCGAGCCCACAACCTGGGCATGTGCCTTGACTGGGAATCGAACTGTGACCTCCTGGTTCATAGATTGAAGCTCAACCACTGAGCCACGGCGGCCGGGCTCAGCATTTTGCCTTTTAACGGACAACATGCCCAAACACACGCTTCCAGGTAAACTCTAGGCGAGGAGGACCCTGCATATCCCCGACGCCCAGAAGAGGGCTGACACACAGTAGGTGCACCTGTACCTCTGCCCTAAATGGGTAAACCTGCGATCTGAAGAAAGGGCCCATGGGGAGGCCGCCCCCCTTAAGGGGGCAGGGGTTCTGGGATCATGTTGAGTTGACTGAGGGAACAGCCAGACTTCAGCCTCAGCTGTTTCTGGGGAAGGAGAACTCGCCACGACGGTGTTGAGAGAGTTAAGGAAGCAGGCTCCACCCAAGCTTCCAGAAAAGCCAAAATCGCCCTCTGGGCCGAGCCCGGGACACGCTACATGGATTAGTGGACCGCACTCTCAGGCCTCAGTCCCCGTGGAACCTTCTGCCCCGGCCACATTCCCTTCCCCTCCCTGGCTCCTCGCGGCGGGTGAGGGGGTGCAGACCATCTTGTTCTATTTAACGTCCTTATAAAGTGCCAAAGTCCTTTCCGGTCGGAGGCAGATCTGAACCGCTGAGCGCAATCACGCTGTCACCCGGCGACACGGTGGGTTGGGGAAATGGTTGAACCCGATGCACCGGGCCTGTTGGCAAACAGGTCCCTGAGGTCGAGACGCCACTGGCCAAACGTTCCGGGCATTTTTGGGCTCTGAGTGGTCAGGAAGGATGAGGAGGCGCTGCCCCACGCTGAGTACATTCCAAGCTATAAGCCGTGGCTCGGCCGTCGCGAGGCGTATATTTGGTGTCCCCGGGGGAGGGGGGCTGTGGGGTTCTCCGCTGCCATCTGGCTGGTGAGCAGCCCCACTCCGGCCACACGGGAGCTGACGCAGAAGGGCCTTAGGTGCTCCCTCTACCCTGGATCCCAGTGTACCTGCCCCTGGGCCTCCCCAGCAGAACCCTGCTCTCAGCTCCCCGGCACACGAGAAATCTTCATCCTAACTTATACTAGAGTGTGAATAGCCTTACAGGGGCTGATTGTACTTGCCTGTGCATGTGGAAGGTGCCTGAAAACCCGGGGACTTTGGAAGGATTCCAGACACCAATACTGGAGCTGTGATTTGGGCGATTCCTGGGAGAGAGGATGACAGTGCATCGACACCCCCTCCAAGGTGCCCTCCCTGGTTGCAGGTCAGACGTAGCGGGACCTTGAACTTGCTAAGGCCCAGGTTTTCCATCTGCCACTGGAGTGGGCTGAGGAACATGGCCTCTTAGGGCTCTTTAACTCAAAACATGATCCCTTGAATGAGCTGAATGAATGTCTTGACTCCTTGAATGTCTTCGCTCCACATTCAAATCTTTCTGTAATATGACCGAAGCTCAACTTTAGTGTCCCTCACTCCCCCTACAGAAACCAGACCGACTGTATTGACTATTGATAAACATATCCAACGGCTGGCGTTTCTTGAGTACTTATGTGCCAGGCATGACTTTAAGCACAGTTTCCATTGGATCCCCCACCACAACCCTAATAATATCATTCCCATTTTACAGATGTGCAAACAAAGGCACGTGAGGACTGGAGCTAGGGCTCCAAGTCAGACAGTCCATGCCCTAAGCCAGGACATTGTGCCGGGGTAACCCTCTCTGGACTGAGGGGTTAAGTCACGTGGTTGAGTTCATGCAAGTAGCCAGTGGCCTCTGAAGCCCTTGGGCTCTACCCTGTTCCAGCTGGACCCCAAGACCACCCTCAGGCTGCCCTCAGCATCCCCCCCCTGAAACCATCACCCTAGAGTTGAATCAATCTCTCTCTCTCTCTCTCTCCTGTTAGACTATATATATATATATATATATATATATATATATATATATATATATATATTATTGATTTCAGAGAGGAAGGGAAAGGGAGAGAGAGAGAAACATCAGGACGAAAGAGAATCATGGATCGGCTGCCTCTGCATGCCCCACACTGGAGATCGAGCCTACAACCCAGGCATGTGCCCTGACCAGAATCGAACCCGGACCCTTCAGTCCGCTCTATCCACTGAGCCAAACCAGCCAGGGTGAGACTAGACTTCCTGACCTGCTTCCCCATCGCGTGGCTGGAAGAACCCGCCAAGGCCCGGCCAAGCGGAGGACCGGGGCCCGGAAGATCCAGCAAAGGCAGCACGTTGCTCCTCGCCCATGAAAATGGACGTGAAGAAAGCCCAAGTCTCTTCATCTGACCCAGAAAATAAACTTCCTTTCTCCTGGGCTGGAGTCGCGGATGCCAAGTCCCACCTCAGGCCTTTAAACACACACACACACACAAAACCAAACCAAACACGACTAAGCCTTAAACCCCTCCGTGGTTCCAATGGTCAGGAAAACACCGATTTCCCCTCCCCCTGGGGGGTGAGGGGGCGGGGGGGCCGGGAAGAGCTGCTGTGGTTAAAGAAGCTGTTTTCATAGTCAGCAAATTACCCCTTAAAAGCTGCCTGATGACCTCACTTCCCGCCCTCGCGTGGCCTGAGCGCTCCCTGCCTGGGCTCCAGACGCTGAAGGAAGGAGAGCCAGGCACAGGGGTGAGGAAGGGCAGGATGGAAGCCCTCTGAGCCCCCCACCCCACCCCCCAGTCTGCAACCAGAGCCCCGAAGGCAGAAAACCTGGCTCCCATACCTGCCTCCGCCAGCTCCTGGCTGTGCAGGGTGGGGTGTCCTCAGGCTCAGCTTCCCTGCCTGTGGAATGGGGGCACCCAGGATGCCCGTGAGAAAGTCCAGGGAAAGCACGGAGCGAGGGCTCAGCAAAGCACGCTTCTCCTTCCTGCTTTTCCTGTCCTCCCTGGACCACCCAACACCGAAGGGCCTGACTGGGCAGTGGCCTTTTCCAGCATGTTCCTCCCTCCTCCTCCTCCTCCCCCTCCTCCTCCTCCTCCTCTTCCTCCTCCTCCTCCCCCTCCTCCTCCTTCTCCTCCTCCTCCTCCTCCTCAATCATCATCATCATGAACATTGTAAGGAGCACCACCAGCCAGAAGACGCACTCAGTGGTTTGTAGCTGTTATCTCACCCCTAGGAACAACCTTAAGAGACAAGTCCTACTATTGTGCCCATTTTACAGAAGAAACAGTTGAGGCCCAGAAGGGTTCATGTATCCAACTAGGAAGCACCATACTGGAATTAGAACTCAGGGGTTAGATTCCGGTACCCACCCATCCCATGTCAGGGACCTTCATTTTCTGTGTGCATTCTTTCCAAACTTCCTGCGAGTAGGAAAAGAGACACATGGGTTTGGCCTCTGGTCCTTGAAAAAAAAAATTCCCTCCTAATCGCTATCTTTTTGTTTGTTTTAAGTTTACTCTTCTGAAAGATTTTTTCTCAACTTGATTTCCCTTCTCTCCCTGTAGCTGTGTGTGTGTTGTTTTGCTATCGTCTGTTCTGTTTCCAGGAACTCTTTCTTGTTCCTCACTCGTCGATGGCATAGATAGATGCTGTTATCACTGGAGATGGTATCGTCGGTCTGGGTTCGTTCTCCCGGCTTCTGGGTTGTCTTTACTTCCTGCCGTCATTATTTTTCCAGGGGCGGGGAGGGGACGGGCTCTTTGTTTTTTCATGTTGAGCTCTGCTCTCAAACATCTGCTGGTCCTCAGCTGGCTGTTTATATTTCATACAAGGTCCTGCAGGAGTGAGTGGGAAGCTCTCTGTGTGTTTTGAAAATTGACCCAAGGCCATAGTTCGCTTTTGGAGACCTCATATGTCAATATCGCTTAGTCTTTCTGTCGGGGGGGGGAAGACGAGGAGGGCCTTCATATTCTCTAAAGAAGACTCTCTCTCCTGCAGGGGGCCGTGGGGAAATTAGAGGGGTGGTCCAAGGGCCAGCAGCTGGGATTCAAGGAGCAGGAGAGAGGAGTGACCATTTAATCTTCGAAAGGGGGTGGGGGGTGTTACTGGGATTTTCTGGGAAGACAGCGAGAAGGGAAAACTGGGTAGGTAGGGAGATGTATCGTATTGGTTATCTTGGTGGGAACCTATTCTTGTCTGGAAACTCCAACACTTTTATCGGCACATCCTATGTTACAACTTCCATCTCAGAGGGCAGCTAGGAGTAGGCTGTTAGATTTCAAAGTTCCCCTTGAAACTTGTTGAGAGGCACAGATATTTGGACTTCATATAACCGTTGGAGGGTTTTTTCTTTGCACGTCCATCTTTTAAATGGGGTCGCTTTGATATGTAAACCCCATCATGAGCTGTTTCCGTGTTAAGCTTTTCTGTGACGCAAGTAAAAGGTGCTTATGGTAGATCATCCAGGCCAGGACCGGGCACGCTGCTTCTGTAAAGAGGCAGCTAGCACATACTCTAGCTTTTGTGGGCCTTATGGTCTTGGCTGCATCTACGCAGCTCTGCTGTTGTAGTGTGAGGGTGGCCAGAGATGGTGCATAAATGAATCGACCTGGCTGTGTTCCAATAAAACTTTATCTATAGGAAAACAGGGGGTGGACCAGATTCGGTTTGCAGGCTATCGTGCGCTGATCCCTAAAATATCAAATACTAAAGTGAAGTTACCTGGAACCCTACCACCCAGAAGATAACGGATGTTAGCATGTGGGTGTGCGCCTTTCCAATTTTCACTCCACGCATACTTATTCTATTTTCAAAATAAAATCATTGTCTATATACCATTCTGATCTGTTTTTCCCACTTAATATTTTAAGCATATTTATGCCATTAACTCTCCCATATTATTACTTTTAACAGCTGTGAAATACTCCATTACATAGATGCGCCGCAATCTATATAGCTATTCTTCTTTTGCATGACTTCTTTGAGTTTTCAATGAGAGGACTGGTGCCGGGAGGGGGGACGGTGAGGGAAGGGATGCAGGAGGTGGGCTCTGAGGGGTCAGGAAGGATGAGGAATCTGCCCCACCCTGAGTAAATTCCAAGCTAGAAAAGCCATGGCTCAGTTGAGTTTTCAACGAGAGGACTGGTGCCGGGAGTGGGGACGGTAAGGGAAGGGATGCAGGAGGTTGGCTCTGAGTGGTCAGGAAGGATGAGGAATTGATGATTCCTTAGCAATAAGTCCTTGGCGACGACGTCCATTCGGGCTTGGACGTCCTCTCTCTGGAGGCCTCACTCATATCAGGGCCTCTCACAGAGCACCGGGCAGTCCGAGGTGTCCAGGCAAAATGCAGGAGGCTTCTCCGGCGGTCACCATCCCAAGGCTCCCTATGGCACGTGCTCACTTTCTCAGCCGAGGGGGACCGGGTATCTAGGAAGGCTTGCCATTCCGTCACGAAGAAGACGTCATCGGATCCCACCCGTTTCACTGCAGACACGAAAGACATACACCAGAGAGAGGAAGTCCCCACGGAGCGTGGCTGGGAGGAGAACCCGGGATCTTCTCCTTCTGCTTCTCCTCCTCCTTCCTCTGTTCCTCTCTGCACTGAACACTTCAGGCCACCTCCCTGAGGGGCAGTGGATGGGTCAGAAAGGTCTGGAAGGGTTTCTCTCTGGGAGACGCATTCCTGGATCCCTGCAGAAGCCGTGGCCATCCATGGCTGTGTTTGGACACCTCTGTCTTGTGTGTGTGAAGAGTTAAAACGTTGGCTGGATGCGATCCCTCCCTGCACACGCTCTCCCACCGCCTAGTAAGGCCCTTCCAGAAACGCCCTCCTCCATTATGCAGAAAGCATCTTTCTGGCCAGGCTGCCAAAGAACAGCGCAGGCACCCACGCCAAACTGGAACTCGCTTCCCTGTCCTCCCCCGGCCAGACAGCCCGGGTGCGGCGCGAGATTTCTCCATTCTCCATGGATATTGGCAACGCTGGATTAGTGATGCTAAAGAAAAAAAAAATTATCTCTACAACCTATTGTCTTCGGTAAGATCGTATCAACCGCTCCAGATGGACCCATCTCTAAGAATAATTTCACTTCCCCTTATCACTGACAGGAATCACATTTACATATTCTACTGGTGGGCGAGATAATGGGGAGATGATGAATGTCCCGCGATGTTCAGATACCTGTAGACTGTTTGATCAATGTCTCCCCAAGAAAGTGTCTTTCAATCCGGTCACTCCAAGTCCAAAAACCCGCGGTGATTAATGTAACTAAATGTTCGGGGTCGGTGGAAGCTGCGGGCTCGGTTCCTGCGTCCCCACCACACTAAAGAGGGGTCACGGGGGACTGGATTAGTCATGTGGGGAAAAAGTGCGGGCGTGTACGTGTGCGTGTGCGTGTGTGCGTGCGTGTGCTTTCAAATGTCCCCTTAAAGCAGCGGTTCTCAACCTGTGGGTCGCGACCCCTTTGGGGGTCGAACGACCCTTTCACAGGGGTCGCCTAAGACCATCGGAAAACACATATAGAATTACATATTGTTTTTGTGATTCATCACTATGCTTTCATTACGTTCAATTTGTAACGATGAAATTGGGGGTCACCACAACATGAGGAGCTGTATTAAAGGGTCGCAGCATTAGGAAGGTTGAGAACCACTGCCTTAAAGCAAGAGGCAGACTCTCCCTGTGGGATTGCTCCTGCAGGGGCTCTGTAGGGAGAAAGACTCGCTCCGTCTTTTCATGCAACTGTCAGTCCCACTTAGGAAACCAGTGGGTCGGATGCTGTGCGCTGCCGTGGGGTTGGGAGAGATTCTAATTTATCTCGCACATTTGTTAACCAGAAATATCTGGCTTCCCCAAGGTATCCCTTAGAGAGGCGCTGGCACCGGCTGGAATAAGGGGACAAAAGGCGTGGGGTTAGATACGAGGCATTGTCTCCTTTACCCTCGAGATTTACTTAAATATTTCCTCTGGATTCCAAGTTGGGGTGCCAGTGCCTGGAGTCGGGATGCCTCAGTTTACCCATCTGTAACCCAGGGGTGATCATGGACGTCCCTTCAGGGTGGTTGGCAAGCTTCAAGGCAAAGACAGCTTTCCTGTGCTCAGTTCAGTGTTTGGCATTTAGCAGGAATTCAATCAGTTCTTGCCACTGTTATTGTCATTATTCATCCTCAAACTGGCTGGCTGAAATGACTCTCGCACTCACGCACGCTTCCTGCAAACAGTGAGCCTTCCTTCAGGTACTGCCTGACCAGGTTCCTCCTGCAGGGAGATCTCTTTTCCATGGGAAAATACCTTTAAGGGAAATTATATTCAGCTCGAGTACATTTGCATAATGATATGCATATCTGAAACCTGACTAAGCCAGGCTGCCCCTCACCTTGGGAGCTGAGGAGGCCGTATTCAGGAATGCAAATGGCTTCGGGACTAGTTTCCACACCCTGGACGGCTCCCAAGGAACACACCTGGTCCTGATGAAATGGCCAAACCGAAAGACGCTAGAGCAGTGGTTCTCAACCTTCCTAATGCCGCGACCCTTTAATATAGTTCCTCGTGTTGTGGTGACCCCCAATTTCATCGTTACAAATTGAACATAATGAAAGCATAGTGATTCATCACAAAAACAATATGTAATTCTACATGTGTTTTCCGATGGTCTTAGGCGACCCCTGTGAAAGGGTTGTTCGACCCCCAAAGGGGTCGCGACCCACAGGTTGAGAACCGCTGCGCTAGAGGAATGAAGAAAGAAATTCCAGAACCACGAATGGTGGTCCAATTCAGAAGACGGCGTTTGGGAAGGACGACCTAGGGGTGAGAGTGGTGGGAATTTTTCCAAGTTGAAGGTAGGTCCTGGGAAAGTCATTCGACCCATTCATTCCTTCACGCCTTCATTCATTCAACAAACGTTTACTGAAATGCCAGGCAGGGTTCTAGGTGTTGGGATCATGTGGCAAGCAGGGCAGACCCAGTTTCTGCTCCCCCGAGGTTGGCATCCCAGCGAACGCTAACGAAGGTCACCCCGGCGAGGCGTGAATGCGTCCTGTGAGGAGCACGCAGCTGGCCTCGGCCTGTTCCTGGCTCTCCGCACAATGCAGAGGGGCTTCCCGCAGAAGCAGTGTGGGTGAGCCTGTATTCTCCTCTCCCCTTTTCTGTCCCGTGTGGCTTTGGAACAATCGCACCCTCGCCAAAGCCTTCTTTTTTGGCACGTGAGACCCATACTTCCAACTCCCCAATACAAGATGGTTTGAAAGGCAGGCCACCCAACAGTCATTCAGTCGAGCTCAGGTTCAACAAACACCCAGCGTGCCCGCTGCCCCCGTCCCCTGTGCTGAGCCCATGGCAGACATCACCAATCCATGGCGATGCTGCCTCAGACACAGTCCAACTCCAGGCAGATCCTCTCAATCAATCCAAGCCAACACGAGCGGGCTGGCCCTGGGCCTCTGCATGGAATGGGATCACGGGAGTCTAAGGAGATGGAAGCTTTCCTTGCTCGTGGACACCATCAGCCACACCCCCGTCCCATGGATCTCCTCCCTCACCAACGGCAGCTCTGGTCCCCCCACCTGGGACCCCCAGAGACCAGTGAGGCCAGACACTGTGGCCTGGCTCACGCCACAGGGGCCCACAAACAGCCCTCTCTGAACTGTCAGCCCAGGGGCAGCATTGCACGGGCTTTGAGTCCAATCCACCGGAGTGTAAGCCCTGATTCCGTCCTTGCCAGCGACGCGACCGTAACCTCCCTGAGCCTTGGTCTCGTCGTCGTCTATAACGTGGGGGAAGTGATAGTTTCTGACCAACGGGGCGATCGCGACCTGAGCTGGTACCTTCCCAGCCTTGCACATAGTGAGCTCTCAAGAAAGGACATTTCTGGTTCGCACGATTGTTGGTATCTGCTCGCAGGAAAGCAAGCGAGCGAGGGGACCAGCACGCCGACTGCCTGCTAAATAATGCAGGGCCCTGCCCTTTCCGACGGTGAACGCTCAGAGGAAGGCTCATGTGATTTTGCATTTTTCACCAACAGGGAGAGAGAGACCCAGGAGGCAGGGTGGCAGCGGGGGGACATGTCTCTGGCAAAAAAAAATACACATTTGATAAATGGGAAAATTATTTAAATAAGCAATCCTGAGGAAAAAAACACGGAAGCCAATTTTGTTCATAAAACAACTGATTTACAGCACTCTAGCTAAGAGCAGCTTTTAACTCGAGCCTCGGAGAGCCTATTCATTATTCAGCAAAATATTCAAGATTAATAAAGGTATCTTTAATACTAATATAGCAGCGAGAGCTAATATATGTAAAATAATTATTATGAAAAGTATTATCAATATTTGGGGGAATAATGTACATGCATAATGAATGAATTTTGCCCCTGGGTTTTGGCTTATATCTCGGCCTGATTTTGCATGGAGAAATTCTGCATTATAATGAAAGGGAAAATGATCACACATTATAACTGTGAGTTTTTTATCACTGCTGAGAAGGATCCTAAAACTGTCAGCTAAACAGGAAAGGAATATTTATATTCCAGCTAAGCATGCATATGGTGAGATTTATCATTCTTGGAGTGGTGGTACGTACTCAAACACCCAAATGTTCTCAAAATGATAATTATCGGCCTCGGAGAAATAAACAGAAAATCTTAAATAACCAAATACCGTAACAATTTACCAACTTTTAGGCAAAGGAATGGTGGCTTAGGTTTATTTTTTTTCAGTCCTCACATTCCTGAGGCTGAAATCCTTAGGTGTTTCTCCAATGGCCTCTCAGTGGTCGGCAAACTCATTAGTCCACAGAGCCAAATATCAACAGTACAACGACTGAAATTTCTTTTGAGAGCCAAATTTTTTAAACTTAAACTATATAGGTAGGTACATTGTTATTAACTTAATTAGGGTACTCCTAAGGCTTAGGAAGAGCCACACTCAAGGGGCCAAAGAGCCGCATGTGGTTCGCGAGCCGCAGTTTGCCGACCACGGACCTATACAAACAAAATCAAATACAGTGGTGCCTTGACTTACGAGTGTCCCGACTAACGAGTTTTTTGAGATACGAGCCGTCTCTCGGCCGATTTTTTGCTTTGAGTTGCGAGCTAAAATTCGGGTTACGAGCCAGCTTCAGATACCCCACCGCTAGTTGGCACAGCGGACGTCACAGTGAACGCCACAACATCAGCCCAGCATCACGTGTCTCACTCGTTCACTTTAAGATTTGACATACGAGTAACCTGAGTTACGAGCTCTGTCACGGAACGAATTAAACTCATAAGCCAAGGCCCCACTGTAAAGGATTATTTTCATTTTCATGAGCCATGGAGGACCTTTCAACATTTAGCAGAAGCGCTTTCCCCACCTCCACCCTCACTCCAAACTTCCAGAGTAAAAAAAAAAAAAAAATCACATTCTATTCAATAAAACATATGGGCATCTCTCCCTGGATCAAACCCCAAGAAAATAACAAAGGAAAAATGAGGAAGCCATTCTTGCCTCCTAGAGCGCAGAATCATACGAGAGCACACGAAAGGGGAACTCGGTGGTGAGCTCCCGGTCTATTTCTCTTCCTTTACAGAGGAGGAAACTGAGGCGTGAACATGGCGAGCGCACGCAAAGCCACGGTTCCTTACGCAGCTCCCTCCCCGCGCCCCTGCCCCTGTGCCTCAGGGTCACCAGGGCAACCAATGCAGGTGCAGTGTCTGCTGCTGACGTCACCACTTCCACACAAAACCTGCACCTCCCCCACGGGGCAGGGCAGAGGCACCTCGGGGGGCGGGGGGACCACGTGGAAGTTGCCCTTCAGCACCCTCAGCGCAGACCCCGCTCTGAACACCAAACTGACTGACCACTGCTCAGTACTCTCCCTGCACAAGTTGTGACGCTGGCCGCACCCGATTGCAATGTCAACTGTGCAGGCTTCCACCTGACACGCTCCGTCCCTGCGATGAGGCGGGTACGGTCAGCAGCATCGAAAGAAAACAAAAGCTCCAAACATCGGCTCGCCTTGGAATTTATGTGCGAGAACTCATGTTTGAGAGGCTTTCTGTTTTGTGCTAAATGATGACACCGTAAATCTCGGGAACTGTATAAATCAGACGGGACTGCTGCCCGGTGAGTGAGGCCGGGCCGATTTACGGCGAGGCCCCGAGAAGGGTACCGGGGCCGATTTGTTTGGCCACCTGGCATTGACAGGCAGAGGAGCCCTGGGGAGCTGGCCGGGACGGGCCAGGGAACAACCCACAGGCCACAATAAATCCACCTGCGACGGGCAACCCACCTTGGGTTACGGACTCAAACTCAAATAACCACAAAATTCGGCTGTCGTGGAAGATTCTTTATCCCCGGCAAGGATGGGGTTGGGTCGGAAGTCCCGTGTGACAACGGCCATGTCTTGCCCGGCTTCAAACACTGCCGATTATTATTACTAATGGGAAGAGTCTTTGGTGGATGTCCCCCTCCTTTGTTATTCGGAAATTCGAGGTCAATGTGAAAGGTTTTAATTTTATAAATTTTGAAATGATAAAACTGGCCTTTAAGAATCCCAAGTCATTAAAGGCCTCGAGTGAATCTGATACCAGCCATCCACTACACTAATGTTTCATGAATATCTACTATGTGTCAGGTACATCCTCTTGTGGGATTTACTATGAAGTGGGAAAGGCAGAAATGTTGAAAAAAAAATAGATCAGATGAGAATAACAGCATAGAAAACAATAGAGAGTGATGGGGTGGTTTTTATAAATATTTTTATTGATTTCAGAGAGGAAGGGAGAGGGAGAGAGAGAGAGAAACATCAATGATGAGAGAGAAATATCAATCAGCTGCCTCCTGCACGCCCCCTACTGGGGATCACACCCACAACCCGGCCATGTGCCCTGACTGGGAATCAAACCATGACCTCCTGGTTCATAGGTTGACGCTCAACCACTGAGCCACTGCGGCTGGGCACAATGGGGTGTTTTATTAGACAGGATGGTCAGGAAATATCTCCTTGGTGAGTGGACATGTAACTGGAGACCTGAGGGCAGCACATGAGCCAGTGCAAAGGCTGGAGGTGGGAGCAAGGTGGACGTCTTCAAGGAACAGCAGGGAGAGGGTGGCTGGAGTGGAATGAGTGGCAGAGGAACACAAGACGAGATTAGAGCAGTCAACGCGGGGGGGGGGGGCAGACCCTCAGAAGAATCTGGCCTTTGCTGCTGAGTGAGCTGGGAACCTCAGGAAAATTTGAGCAGAAGCGTGACATGATATGACCTATGTTCTGAAAATATCAACTCTCTCACGGGGGGACAGAGGGTTGGGAAGCAAGGATGGAAGCCAGGAGGCCGGTCAGCATACTATTGCCATCGTCCAAGCCAAAGGCATTGGTGACGGGCGACAGGTTCCCTTATTCTACTTCAGCCTCGGCTCGTATCCCATGCACCTTCCTCACTCGCCAGTGGACCCATGTTCACAGTTGAACCTGCTCTGGAGGATGTGCAGAAGGTGCGGTTTCTGAACACTTGGTCTTAAGTCCGGAGGATGTAAGTCCTTGTCCTTCGGAGACCAATGAAAGGCCCTTGCAATCCCCTTGGTTACATGACTTCCCTGGACCGGGGTGCATCCTGGAATTATAGCATCCTTTCCGATGAGTCACCTGAGAGGAATTGGTTGCCCGGTGGTTTCGGCTCCTGTGTACCAAGGTGTCAAGAAAATCGTAGCGGAGAACCTCATTGGACCCAACTAAAGCCAAACTGCACTTCATTGCAGGAAGAGAGGGAACCTGAGCGCCCAGGAGAGAGAGGGTGGGGTCCCCCTACGGGATCCTCTTCCGGCAAATTGGTTTCCAGTCATGTGAGCGCACTGGGAAGAACACTTAGGGGTGATTACGGAGAGAGGAAGGGGGTGGGGGGTGCACCGCCCCGACAGTGAAGAATGGGGCCAAATGGGAGCGAATGGACAAATTAATGATTAAGGGAGATTTTTTTCCTTCCCGGAGTCCTGTCCGGCCTGGCCTCCCCGATTTGAGCAATCTTTCACTGTCAAGAGAGGCTGGGAGATTGATTCAATTAAGATTAGCAGAGTCGGAAAAATGGCATGGGTTAGCCCTGATTAGCGGTGTCTTCCCTCTCATCTCTCGGTGGCGGTGGCCCGGACACGGGGGAGTGCAGCCCCGTCGGGGGCCCGGGGGCGGCGAGGCGGGCTTCCGAAGCGGGGCGCGGGGACCCCGAGCTGGTGTGGGGAAGCGGCCAGCGCCTGGTATTTTCTCCCGAGGTCTCTTTCACGCGTCCTTCTTGGCGGTGACTTCCTCCTAATTAGCTCCTTCCTGGGAAGAAGCGGGATGGAGGTGGGGGGAACGCTGAGATGTGGGGGTCACCGCAGGCCACACCTCCTTGAAGCAAATGAGTGTCATTGGAGGTCTCATTAATTCCGCGGCGAGGCCCAGGCGCCCCCTCTGATCCTTCAGAAGGGTGGGCGGAGAGCTCCCTCGAAGATGCGAGCGTGTCTGAAACTATGAGGGGTGCCCCCCCTCCGCCCTCCACCCCCCGTCCCCTGCACTGGCTGCAAAGAGCCCCGCAGGCCCCAGGCCCCGGGTGAAGAGACAGTCGGGAGGGGACACAGCTCTGTCTCCCGTCCCACTGCCACCCCAAGACACCAACGTGCCTGGGGTCTTGTCACATGGGAGCAGCTGGCAAAGGCCTAAAATAGATGTGCCGGGCAGTGTACCCCCACCTCTCCATCCCCATGCAGGCCCCATGGCCGAAGACGGTCAATGAAAGTGGTCCTTCCCACAGGTTCACATGACAAGATCATCATACAGCTCATGACACTGCTGTGCTCCTGTGTCAGCTCAGAGAAGGAGCTGGTGCGACAGCTCTGGGGACAGAGGTCCCTCCGGATAAGGTTGGCCTGGGAGAGAGGGAGCGAGGAGAGGAGGGCAGCCCAGGTGAGTACTGGGGACTCGGAGGCTCCAGGCGTGATGGTCCATGCATTTCCAAGGCCTCTCCCAACACCACTGACCCCAGCTGATTTTCAAGGGGCGTGCAGGCCCCTCAGCGTCGAGCTGCTGCCCCCCGGCTACTGCACATGCTTCTCCTTGTGCCCAAAACAGCCCTCCTAGCCCTTCCCCGGGGCAGCTCTCTCGGCCCCTCCAGGAGGGAATCCGTTGCACCTGTCGGGTGGGTTGTCATTCTGACGCCGTTGAATGCCTCTGGGGACGGGGCACTCAGCTCCTTGCGTGGCCTCTCTTCTATCGGCAAGTCCATCTCATTATGACGGATCTGACATCCCCTCCCCATAACCTCTCCTCACTGGGCCTCCTCCTCCTTGTCTCCCATCAACCTTCCAGGCGCCCAGGGTTCCTTCGCTCCCCGGGGGCTGAGACAACGCTACCCTCATTCATGCTGCATGTCCAGTGCCTGCAGTGCCCGGCACACAGCAGGTGCCGAGGAAATCCGTGTGGAGCACACGGCGGACTATTTGAAATGCAACGCTAGAGCTCGAGGAGGCATGAGGGAGTGTCAAGTTCAACGTCCACATTTTACAAATGAGCAAGCCAGGGCTCGGCCAAGGAAGGGAAGGGCCCACGGTCACAGGGCAAGGGAGTGGGTCCGAAAGGACTTCCCGGAGCCCGGGAGCCACCTGGCAAACTCCAATCTGCTTCCAGATGACCCGGATCGGGAGGCGCTGGTCCTCTCCCCAAAGGCATCGCTGGGCCCCTGCAGGCGGAAGCCAACGCCACGCCTGTCCCTGTGGCCACGTCTTCCAGGGACTAGCGGGCGAGATGGATGAGCTCCTAAGCAGTGTCATATTCTGGGCGCTCATCACAAGGACTGGAGAGCAGGAAATCCTGCCCGTCTCCCCCGCGGAGACAAATGTGCTCTGGAAAATTCCCGGAGGGAAGCAGGGCATCACGGGGAATCTCCATCCACAGGGGCCCACCGGGCTGACGTCGGACAAGAGGACGGGGCCCAGGCTGGTTCCTGGACCTTCCAGAAGTTTCCCGAGACAAGGGAGTGTGGGGGGATGAGCCTTCCGGATGGAGGCCGGGAGGAGAAGTGGCCGCTGATGGTCGGGGCTTGGGGCTCTCGCCCGCCAGAGAAGGGCCGCATCCCCAAATGTCCTCTGTGGCCGGAGTGGGGCTGTGGCCTGAGTTAGCATCTGTAGAGCTGCCCCTTTCATTCCCGAGAGCCGTGTACATAGGGTGTCCCAAAATTCACGCAAGATTTGAATTTTGCGTGAGCATTAACAACAAGAAAAAAAATAAACGCCTACTTTTACTTAGTTTATTGAATCAGATTCTAATATCTGTTGCCCTTTGATTTCAATCCCTTCAATTTGATAAGCATTACCAAGTACCAATGATGGCCCAGGAGCAGGGACAATGAAGACCACTGAAGACCACAGCTTTGCGTACGTGCCAGCAAAGCCGTGGAGGCCATTGACCCGATGTGCTATTCCATACATAACCCTATACTGTATACTTTATGAATCGATAAAAAATGTACAATTTTTAATTATAAACCGTGTTTTCTATCAAAATTACTTCTTGCGTGAATTTTGGGACACCCTATATAAAGGCGTGTCCCTCTGGCTCCTGTTACTGTGTCCTGGACCCAGCGGACTCTCTTCCGAGCACGGAGGGGCCAGCGTCCTGGGAAGATGACCTGGGAAGATCCGTTTTTTTCTGATGTCCCTGGGGAGAAACTTCTTAATCCAGGCCCTGCTCACTTTTCCCCTCCCCGATCAGCTGGAACCCCCTCTCCTCCTCTGAGGCAGGCTCCCAGAGCCCTCTGGCTCCATTCAAAATCCCCTTTTCAGAGCGCTGGCAGTTTTATGGCCTTTAATGACCCCCTATTGTACCCTGATTGCCAATCAGGGCCCACGTAATGACCGCGCAGCATCACTTAGCCCTGATTCCGATGACAATGGCCAGAGCGGCCGGCTCGCTGTTTTGACATGAGCGGGGTCACAGGGAAAGTTTTCGGGGGCGGGTGATTTAAAGAGGCCGGACCAGCCAGCACCCTCGACATCTCCGTTGCTGGGACTTCGACAAAGGAATGAACTCTGAACTTTCCCTTTGACGGATGGAGGTCATTAAAACCGGGGTGGGGGCCCCTTCAAAGGCAGGTGTGGGCCAGGCTGTCCCTCAAAGCGCCTAATAAAGAGAGACCGGGCGATTGTCTGGGGTTCAGAGAACCGGGGACTTCTGAGAGATGCACTCAAGTGGTTCAAAAGAATCAATGACCTGCCCCGGCCGACTGACAGGGGCCAGAAGTGCCGTGGGCTCCCTCTCCCACCCACTGAATGGGTGGCTGCCCCAATTGTTCCCACACAGGGGCCACCACAATAAATGCTTGGGGTCCTTTCACGGGTACCCAGGGCTCCGGGGTCTGACACCAGCAAAAAAAAAAAAAAAAAAAATTCTAAGAAAGGGAACTTCACCAACTCCCACTTTAGCTTCATCCCTTTTAATAGAGTGCCGAGAGATCCCCAAGCAGCTTAAAATATTAAAGGTTTCTTGTAAACATCTGGAAGATAACGTCTAATTAGGAGATAGTGCTCTGGGTTATTAATATGTAATCAGCGCTAATCCCACCCAGCACAAATAAACAGCAAACAAAAGCAGGGCCCTGAGCAGGAGCACCCCGCAGAACACAGGGGAGCCCCCGGCGGAGCTCCTAGACCACCCGCCCCCCCCCCCCCCCCGAAAATGCGGATGGGGATCCTCCCAAACTCTCCCCCCAGGGCCTGGGTCCCTGAGACTCCTGTGCCCCTGGCCGTTATGGGAGGGGGAGGCAGCGAGGACCTGGGCCTGGTTCTTCTCCAGGCCAAGGGTTGACTCTCCCCGTGCCTTGTGGGGAGACTCGGCCACTCCCCGGCGAACACGACGGCCCATCTCCATCTCCAAGGTGGGGCCGTGGACCGCGATGCGCACGCCAGGAATGCGCAGAGCCCTGCCGGGCTGCGCGTCACGATCTGAGTTGTGCAATCTTATTTATTTTATCTGACAGCCTCTTCCTTCCCCAGCCGTGACGGCTTGATGTGCGACGTATGTAATGATCGTTACTTAAAGGGAACTTATTTTGCTTTCGAGCAATCCTTTGTTTCCGGTAGGTCCACACCCCGTTTTATCGCCAGGTTTGAAATCCTAGACCACGGAAGCCTGGAGTCTGAATGCGGAATCTCATTTGTCTGGATAAATCGTGTGTATTGCCACTCTCTCGCCCCACTCAACAAATTACCGGGAAGCTGGTCCGATCCCAGGCCGGCTCTCCGGACCTCTGCGCCGTG
>NW_005872435.1:45201-48909 GCF_000147115.1 Myotis lucifugus
CCCCCCCGGTTTTAGAAAAAGTCTGGCGGGGGGGGGGGGGGGGGCGGGGCTCGGCCTGGGCTAGGATGCTGGGAGGACGCCCGTGTGAGCAGCACATGCCCAGGCCCCGAGACACGCAGAGGAGGTGGCTTGGACTTGCACGATGAGAATGGCAGGGAACTCCCATCTCGGCTTCCTCAGTGTCTCCTCATGGTTTAAACATCGGGGTCCAAACAAAGGCGGGCACCCGGGGTGGAGAATGGACGGGCAGCTACTACGGGCTGGTGGGCTTCAGACTTCACTTCAGAGCCAAGTGAAGGAGGGAGGAGGAGGAGGAGGAGGAAGAGGAGGAGGCGGAGGAGGAGAGGAGAGAAGCAAACTATCTGGAACTATCTGGAAGGTGGAGATCTAGCCAGTTCCTGGGCCTGCTAAAGCCGCCCAGAGGCAAACCCCCACCAACAGCTTCTGGTCGGAGCCCCCCCACCTCACCTCGCAGCCTGGGCAGGAGAGCGGCGTCACCGTCCGACATGCAGTCACGTTCCTCGCTTCAGAAACAACCGCTATCTTGACCGCTCCTGATGGCTGCCGCTTCCTCGCCGTTTACCACGGGTCAGGCCGGTGCCACAGACGTTAACCTCATTTACGCCTCGTGGAACCGCAGGTGCGCGCTATCATTCAGCCCGCTTTACAGACAGGGAAACTGAGGCTCAAAGAAGCTACTTGCCCCAAAACATGTGTCTTATAAAAGCGGGTTCGGCATTTCTCGGCAGGGGGTTCTGGCTCCGGAACCCTCTCCTTCGAGCGCCGCACGGTTCAACCTCCCCCTTTCCCTAGGACAGTGGTCGGCAAACTGTGGCTCGCGAGCCACATGCAGCTCTTTGGCCCCTTGAGTGTGGCTCTTCCACAAAATACCACGTGCGGGCGCATACGTACAGTGCGATGGAAACTTCGTGGCCCATGCGCAGAAGTCGGTATTTTGTGGAAGAGCCACACTCAAGGGACCAAAGAGCCGCATGTGGATCGCAAGCCGCACTTTGCTGACCACTGCGGCCTAGGAGACAGGAAATCAGAGCCTCGACTCCTTTCACCGGCACTGAGCCCCGCTGCTCGCCTGGGTCACGATGCGGAACCGTGGTTTAGCCAGAGACACGGCGAGCAGGGCCCAGGTCCGAGCCCCCCGGGGTGGCGGCTCCCAGGCCCCTGCCGCATCCCCTGGCTCTGGGAGGCCCTGCCTTTCTCCCAGGAAACACCTCGGTTAAAACATGCGAGCGTGTTTAATGGCGGGAGCGCGGGCCACTTGTTTATCTTCCTTAAACACGGCCGGGGTGGCCCTCGTTTGTTATCTGGGGTGTGAAATGGAGGCTGACAACAATTAATGCCTCCTCCCGGGCCGCTGCGGCTCTGACGGGAAGCTGTGTACTTCCGAGCAGGCCGCGAGGAGGAGGCAGCCGGCCGTCACTCAGGATCCGATCCGAGGGGTGGGGGGAGAGTGACAGCGGCAGCTGACGGCCCCTCCCGGGCCCCGGAGACGCCCCGTGATAAAGCGCCCTGCTTTGTGGGGTAATCAACTCGCTCTCCATGCATTACCTCCTAATGAGCGCCGTGTTTAAACAAGTGTATAGAACACATCTGTCCGGCCTGGGGACTCGCGGCTGTGTGACCAATTTCAGCATCTGAGAGTTAAATTAATGGTAAAGGGTTTAATTGTGAGTAAACAATACCGCATTAAGGAGCAGTAAACACAGCAGTGGGGACCCGCCGGCCGGCGCTGGCATCACAGATGCGGCCGCCTCCCTCTGACCGTTAATAGCGCCCCCCGCCCGGACTCGCCGACGGTGCCTGGAAGCCCATTTGTCATCTAAATGGTCCATCCCCTTCTCCAGCATCATTTTGGCCCGCGGTCCGTTCCGGGGCCTGCAGGGTCTGTGTGCTGTGGAGGGTGGGCAGAGGAGGCCTGCACGGCTCCTGGGGAGGGAGGGCCGGCCTGGGGCCGGGCCAGCTTCCCGGCCGCTGTGCAGAGTGGGGCGGGAGGGGGGCAGACACCCCTTTTATCCAGGCAATCGGCGTCCGCCTCAGACTCCAGGCTTCCGTGGCCACGATTCCAAACCTGGTTTTAAAACACCCTGGGGTGTCTCCCGTGAACAAAGGATGCCTCGAAAGCAAATTAAGTTCCCTTTAATTAAAGATCATAACATACGCCGCAGAACATTCCGTCACGGCCGGGGAAGGAAGAGGCTGTCACATAAAATAAATAAGGCTGCACAGCTCAGAACGTGACGCGCTGCCCGGCAGGGCTCTGCGCCTTCCTGGCGTGCGCATCGCGGTCCACGGCGCCACCTTGGAGACGGAGCTGGGCCGTCGTGTGCGCCGCGGAGTGGACGCGTCTCCCCACGGGGCACGGGGAGAGTCAACCCTTGGCCTGGAGAAGAACCAGGCCCAGGTCCTCGCTGCCTCCCCCTCCCATCACGGCCAGGGGCACAGGCGTCTCAGGGACCCAGGCCCTGGGCGGAGAGTCTGGGAGGATCCCCATCGCAGGCTTGTGCTCTCTGCACCTTTAACCGTCCGCACCTGGGAAGCCTGCGCAGGTAACTCACCAGCGAGAACGCCCCTCCCGTTTGCCCCCACCCCCTGCGACCTGGGGGGACGAGTGTGCCACGAAGCCCGGCCCCTCCTGGTGCACACTGGGCTGGGGTCGGCTGGGGTCGAAGCCTCCGCTCGGAACCCAGGAGCCCTCGGCCTACGCTCGGGGCTTGTTTCTCAAGCACCTGCCAGAAAGGGGTGTGAAAAATGGCCAAGATCACGTATCAAAGGCACCGGGCTTCCATCTCTCTCCCTTTCAACACAGAAGCGTGTGGTTGCAAAGACACAATAGACTCCTGCTTGCACACCCAGACTCCAGAGTCCGAGTCAGATCCCGGCTCGGCCACGATCACCTCTTTGAGCCTTGATTTACCCACCTGTGAAATGGGGGTAATAACCGGGTTGCTGAGAGGATTGAACCCATTAGTACATGTCAAGGGCTCCCATCAGCCTGTGGCACAGAGTAAGTGCTCAATAAACGTTAGAGCTATCGTGAGAGGTGCGAGGCGGGTGCACCTTGCAACAACACCTGACCGAGCCCACAGGCAGAACAGCTCGAGGGGAGGTGGGCGACACTGGGTGAGGCTCACCCGAGGCACCAGGCTGCTGAACGAGCCAGTGTGTGTGTGTGAGGAGTTCTCTGCACTGCTCCGCCCAGGCCTCTCGACAGCCAAGGACACACGGCAGCCCCAGACCCCCGGCGCCCGCTATCCCACTATGCCACGTGACTGTGGGTGTGCGGCCATCCCCGCCTGGCCCGGCAGGCCTTCCCCCTGCTCAGAACTCCATGCTCAGAACTCACAGGAGCACATAAGTACATTCCTGGCCCAGAAAACCGGGCCCGCGTCCACAGCGGCCCGCTAGCCTCAGTCAAGGGCAGAGCTGTATTCTCAGGAAGGCGCTCCCACAGGCAGGCTCGCTGTCCATGCTGAGCACAGGAGAGCTCGCAGTTTTATCTCCTGACACCTCTCTTGCCAGGGATTTTCTTCTTCTTTTTAAGCCCTTACTGGTTTTCCATATTTGAGCTGGGCAAATCTGTGTGCCTCTCAGAGACTCCGGGATTTCTACATTCTAGTGGTGACAGATTCGCTGGAAGAAGGCGCGCAAGGGACCTGCCCGGAGTGGCTTTGGGAGCCACACAGGGCTGGG
>NW_005872435.1:49258-51985 GCF_000147115.1 Myotis lucifugus
TCTTGCCTCTCAACAAGCAAACAGGACACGAGGCACTTCCTACTTTCTTGTACTCCAGCACCCAGTAGGAGGCGCTCTAAGGCTGACTATTGTGAACCTATTACCTGCCACTTTGGAAAAGCAGGAGCTGATGAGAAGACAGAGGTCAAGAGAGAGAGAGAGAGATCAAGAGGGAGAAAGAGGGAGAGAGAGAGAGAGAGAGAGAGAGAGAGAGAGAGAGAGAGAGAGACAAAGTACCAGAAACAATGCTCACCTCCACGGCTTCACCGTATCCCTGAAGCCAGCGATCCAACACCCTGAGTGAGGCTCAGACGAAAGAAGACCGCCCCCATCTGAGATGCTCCCAAGACCACATTTCTTTCTTTTTTTTAAAAAAAAAATATTTTTTTAAATTGATTTCAGAAAGG
Source organism: Myotis lucifugus (assembly GCF_000147115.1). Lineage (NCBI taxonomy): Eukaryota > Metazoa > Chordata > Mammalia > Chiroptera > Vespertilionidae > Myotis > Myotis lucifugus. The sequence continues at coordinate 49,666 of NW_005872435.1, forward strand.
AAGGGAGAGGAAGGGAGAGATAGAAACATCAGTGATGAGAATCATTGATCAGCTGCCTCCTGCACGCCCCACACTGGCGATTGAGCCACAACCTGGGCATGTGCCCTGACCGGGAATCGAACCATGACCTCCTGGTTCATAGGTCAATGCTCAACCACTGAGCCACGCCGGCCAGGCCCAAGAAGACATTCCTAACCCACGTTGGGGTCAGGGACACATTCGGGAATCTGACGGAAGCTATAAACCAAGCAAGTACATGTAAACCCAGTTTTGCGCACAGTCCGGGGGGCTTGTGGGCCATCCACGGACCTTCCGTGAGTGACCCTGGGCCCGGAGGTCAGAGGAGGCTCATCCGTGGGGCCCCGTCTCCATGCCGACAGCACCGGTCTCCAGGACTGACAAGGGGTGCCTGCCTGCTGCCCACACCTGCCCATCCACAACCATAGGGTGCCGCAGGCCAGGCCTTGGGACTCCCTGTGAAGGCGGGCGGAGAGGGAGGGGGATGAGGGTGCTGCGTGCCAGCTCCTCCCTCCACAGCGGCCTGGCCTGCTCCTGGGAGAGAACATCTTCCCTGTTGGGCAAGGGTGTTAAGGAGAGCAATTAGAGGGTCCCCTTCGGACCTCACACGTTCAATCCTTCCAGACTATGGGGGGCCCTGCCTCTCTGCCCCCCGGGGCTGGCAGGGAGCTGGAGCTGGGGCGGCAACAAAAGGTGTTAATGGCCTGATGAGGGGCCATGCTGATAGATGACCCATTAGGGCGCTGGCTCTTGTGCGGATGGCAAATAGGTTTGATCAATGAGATTTTAATGCAAAGCGAGGCCTGGGGGAGAGAGGCAGCCACCGGGAGAGGGAAGACCCTTTGTTACTAATGTGTCTGAGAAAAGCACTTAATTGAGGTCATAATAATATTAGCAGCTCTCATCATCCATAATTCAGCCTTATTTATTACGGCCGATAGCGGCCCTGTCAGGTGGGGAACGCAGGGGGCTTTTGTTGGAGTCGGACGACATGGGGGTGGTCCCCCCCTCTCTCCTCTCTCTCCTCTCTCTCTCTCTCTCTCTCTCACCAGCTGCAGTGGCTGGGCCACAGAACATCAAGGTCTCTCTAATTCACAACCTGCTGTCTAGCTATATGCTCGCCGTGGAGAAGTGGGGAAAGAAGAGAGATGTTTACCATGCGGTCCAAAGGAACCCTCTCCCATCCTTCCCCCCTCAAGAACGAATGTTTTTAAAGGAAATTGTGAACGGTGTTGCTAAAGCAATCTGCCGGGGGACAGAAACGCTGTCTCCCCGTGCGGGTTCCGCACCCTAAAAAAATGACACCCACCCTGCCATCCGCACGCCTCCCGTCACCTGCGGTCTGTTATCTCGGCGAGCAGAGAGGAGAAAGCGCCCGGGAGCGCGCGCTAAACGCATGTATAATTGTGCGATTAGAGATGCGGGCGCCGGCGAGAGGATTGAAAATGTATTCGTCTCATAAAACCGCCTCATTAGTCTCCGTGTCTTAAAGGACACACTTGTCCATAATGAGGCGCTCGCAGGAAGCGGCGCGGGGGCGAGAGGGGAAGGAGGCGGCGGGCACGGCGGCTGCCATCTCGTTTCGCAGGAAGGGGAAGGAAAACACTTAATAAAGATAATTGGGCTGGCCGGGCCGGCTCCCATCTGGAATCTCCGCGCAGACAGACCCCGGGGCAGACGATCGGTCATTAACGGGGAAAATAGCCCATTTGGAAGGGATCCGTTTGTTTTATAAATGACGCCCCACTTGAGCACAGCTTAACCGCAATCATCATAAAAGTCCCTCCGACACCCAGCGGCCCGGGGACGGTGCTGAACTATCGATCCACTTTCTGCGGGGAAGGGCCGGTCGGGGTCGCCGCTCAGCCTGCAGGAAACGGCGTTCGAAGTTTGGTGTGTGTGTGTGTGTGTGTGTGTGTGTGTGTAAGTGCGCATGTACATGTGTGTGTGCGCATGTACGTGTGTGTGTGTGTGTGTGCGTGCGTGTGTTTTAAGTCTAAATAGACTCTAAACTGCCCTTTGGTGATCAGGAGCTATTAGTGGCCTTGGCTAGGAACTGCGGAGCCCTGGGGTCAGCAGAGGCGACCCAGGCTGAGGATGGAAGGGGGAGGGAGAGGTCAGCTCTGAGCCCAGCAGCCTCCTTAGGTCAGTGGGGCCAACCTGGTTTGCCAGGCAGCCCGGGAACGAGGACTCAGAAGAATTAATTCTCCCAGCCCCAGCCCCAGGCCCAGGCCCAGCCCCAGCCTGACCATTGGTGCACCCCAACACACACACAAACACACGTACACACACACACGTACAC
>NW_005872435.1:53677-56416 GCF_000147115.1 Myotis lucifugus
TCCCCCTGAGGGATCCCGGAATTGGAGAGGGTGCAGGCTGACTGAGGGACACCCCCGCCCCCAGTGCATGAATTTCGTGCACTGGGCCTCTAGTAAAACAATAAAGCTAATGCACGAAGCTCTTGAGCATTATCATCCCATCTGCTAGGCCTCCCCGTGTGTCTAAGCAAAGCCTTCCTCCCCTTCCCCCTCGCCTCTCTACCTGGATTCTAAAAAGAGGGGGCGTGCGAGGCAGGGCCTGACCGAATTTCTCCCCCGCCCCACTCGCACGCTCCCCGGCTTCCTCCCAGAAGGATCTGAGGGCGCTGATTGCTCCCAGCAAAGCCCTTATCGCTTTCCATGTGAATTTCAAATCGCACTGATCCAGCCCCTTCTTAGCTAAAGTCAGCTTTATCAACCACAAGAGAGGTGGGATTTGGGAGAGATCTGAGCAAATTCACATTGTTTGGATAAACTCATTCAGGGAGCTCAACAAATCAAAGCTGAAATGGATATGTATCCCCGAAGAGACTGAGAACTGCTGGGAAGGAGGGGGGGAAAAGTTACCATTAACATTTTCATTTCTTTAAAAAAAAAAAAAGCATGGCATTCCCTTTTTAATGAGCGTGTTCGCAACCTCTTCTTGAACCATTACCAGGACTCCTGGGGACCCCGGTGAAGTGAGAGAAGCTGGGAGGCTGTTGGCAAGGGAAGGGAGGTGTCCTGGGAAAATTACAGGCCCTGCCCCCCCATCGCCACCCTCCACTTCCTCCTCCCCTCCCTCTCCCCCACCCCCCGCCTTTGGCCAGCCAGACCACTATCTGATATGGTAATGGGTGAATGTATGCATTACCCCGTCATTTAAGGAACTGCGTGTATCATGTATATTTAAAACTAGTTCTCTGTAGTTTTAATTATCTCAGTCTGCAGGGGCAGAAAGGGAAAAGGCAGGCAGCCCGCTGACAGCTGAGCGCCCTGTCCGCCATGGCGGGGATTTCGCTCCCCTACGATTTGCATGGGAAAGGCGGCTTTCTTGACACTTAAAATAAAAAGGGGGCATTTGCATCTCATTTGCTACACTGGCAGCATTCGAGTTTTATCTGAATAAAGACACTTCAGCGGATTTATGTAGTTAAGCTGATAGCTGGGAACGTCGAGGCCAAAGACATCGGCTAAATCCAGCCACCTCGGGAGGCGGCTCGTAGCGTTGACAAGCTGGGGTTGGGTTTGGTCGTGCCCCCCACCCTCCACCCTCTCCCCCTGTCCACGGATGACTTTAAAACTGTGGCCAAGTATCTTCTCTTTACACAGGTCTGGTCATGACAAGGCTTTCATGAGAGGCATCTGTACTGGGGGAACCCTCCCGCTTCCCCACCAACACACCCAAGTGTGCTTATGAAGTGGAATGGTGGTCCGGCCAGCATGGCTCAGTGGTTGAGCGACGACCTATGAACCAGGAGGTCACGGTTTGATTCCTGGTCAGGGCGCATGTCTGGGTTGCAGGCTGGATCCCGGGCAGGGGGCGGGCTCACGGGGGAGGGGGGCATGCAGGAGGCAGCTCATCAATGATTCTCTCTCATCATTGATGTTTCTATCTCTCTCTCCCTCTCCCTTCCTCTCTGCAACCAATAAAATTATGTATATAAAAAAAGAAACAGAAAACAGACTGACAGCTGTCAGAAAGGAGGGGGGTTGGGGGACGGGGTGAAAAAGGTGAAGGGATTAAGAAAAAATAAAAACAGCTCATAGAAACAGACATAGTGTGGTAATTACAGGAGAAGAAGGGGGTGGGGGCAGTAGAAGAGAATAAAAGGCGGATAAATGGTGATGGAAGGAGACTTGGCGTTGGGTGGTGAACACACACTACAATATACAGATGGTGTATTACAGAATCGTACACCGGAAACCTATCTAATTTTATCAACCAATGTCACCCCAATAAATACAGTAAATATTTTTTAAAAATGTGTTGGTATCAGCTAAACACTGAAGTAGCATCCGGCACATAGTAAATGCCCAAAGAATGTCAGCACCATGATGATATGATGATGATGATGATGATGATGATGATGATGATAAAAAATCAACAATGAAGCACCCACTGCCGATGAATTTCCTATTTCTGCGCTGCCTCCACTCACTTTGAAGACTCTGTTGTCAAGACCCGTCCCGCAGGAGTCCGGTTCAGGAGGACTGGTCCCAGGTGATTCTCTCTGGCTCCACAGACCCGCTCGTGACCCCTGCGTGGGGGAGGCAGGGGTGCCCGGGGGCCTGTTAGACTTGGCATGCCCTCTCCCTCCACACCCTCTCCCCAGCTGGCCGGGGTGCAGGAATCCCAGGCTCGCCGCACGGCCTCAGCAGCTGGGGACAGGTTTCTGCTGCTGAGAGGCCTCCTGGGGGCCACCTCTCCTTCTCCTCTCCCAGCTGGGAAGCGAGTGCCCCTCAGAAAGGGGGCACGACGCCCCCCTGTGTTGGCTTCCCCGCCTCACCGTTCCCTGAGGTGCCCATCCAGCCGCTGGCCGTACTCCTGACACCCCACTGCCCCTCCCAGGACCTGGAAGGAGGGGTATTTCCACCAGGAAACCCTTTTCTTGTTTAATAATTTGTCTTCATTGATTTCAGAGAGGAAGGGAGAGGGAGAGAGAGAGAAACAGCGATGGTGAGAGAGAGTCATTGACCGGCTGCCTCCTGCACGCCCCACACTGGGGATCGAGCCCGCAACCTGGGCATGTTCCCCGGCCAGGAATCGACCCGTGGCCT
>NW_005872435.1:56516-64968 GCF_000147115.1 Myotis lucifugus
TCAGAGCCATGGGGCTCTCTACTCCCCACTCCTGGGGCAAGTCAGCTTCCCCCTCTGAGCCTCAGTTTCCTCATCTGTAAAATGGGAGTAGGAAAACCCTACCCACTTCTCGAGGTCCTGCTGGTATAAAAGTAGCTGGCGGCCCATGGCAGAGAGGAGGACAAGGCCACTGTCCCGAGCCCCAGTTATGCAGAACAGACGCCCGCCGCCCAGCCACAGGCCAGGGCCACAGTCCTGACCCCAGACCAAGTCGCTGAGCCTGCAGCCCCTGCGTGCATCTCTAAGGCGGGTCACAGAGCCGCTGCCCGATGGAGGTATCTGTGTTGATGGGAAGCACGGGGCCTCCCCCCGCCTCCCCCATGCTTCCCATTGCTGCCACCTGGGGCCACCGACAAGCTGGCTGCAGGTTTTAATGTTTTCAGTGGAAAAAATGTTAAAAGCCTTTGCCATTTCACAGAGCAAGATGCGCGGGTCAGGAACGCAGTGCCATCCAGCTGGCGGCTTCCTGGTGGCACGCAGGATGAGGTCACCAGACAAAGGGTTTGCTGTTTCCAAACAATGCGTGGGGTGCTCTCACGGCCACATGCTTTAGACCCCAAAAAGCTCAGAGCCCCTGGTCCCCGAGCAACAAGAGGCCATCTCAGAACAGAGCGAGGCGCCTCTCCAAGGCCATGTGCAACGTGCAAACCCAGCAGAGCCGGAGGGGGCGCCGTGTGTATTGGGAAGGGGTCTCAGGAGGCACCGAGCGGGGGGCGGGGACTTGAGACAAGAAAGGGAGGAAAGTCATGGTGTGTGAATGAGCGGGTGGCCAGTGCGGGCCACTGGGGCTCAGTCCTGCCGGGCTCCCTCCGAGAGACTGTAGATGCCACAGCGTGGTCCCACCCACCGAGGGCCAAGAAGATGGGGACTCACCCCAACTCCGTGCCTTCCTGGCGGGGGGGCGTTCCACGCAGCTTTAACGCTCGGGACCGTCCCCCTCACAGGCCAGGAGGTACTCAGACAAAGGCAGTGGGTCGTGAGCCAGCCTGGGAACCGCCGGCCGCTGACCTCCCGGCGTTGGCTGCCCTGCACCCGGCCCTCTGAGAGCGGCGCCCTCAGCCCATTCTGCAGATGGGGAAACTGAGACTCCGAGAGCCACACGGTCGCACAGGCAGGAAGTAGGAAAGCTGGGCCGTGAGCCCGGTCGCGGCTGACTCCAGAGCCCACGCCGACCCACCAGGCTACACGGCCCCGGCTGTGTGAGTCTCCAAACGCAGGTGCCATGAAAAATGATGCACAATAGAAGCGCACGCTAAGGGCAAAGACAGAGAAAGTATAGCCAAGCGAAATCGCTCCTGCCTGTGACGGGGAAGCAAGTGCTCGACACCCAGCCCCTGCTCCGCGGGAGTTCGTTTCTGTGTCCAGCTCTGAGAACCGCTTTTCTGACTCCATGAAGACACCCTCCCATTCAATCAGGGGTGGGGAACCATTTTTCTGCCAAAAGGCCACATGGGTATTTACATCACTCGAGGGCCATACAAAATTATCAACTTAAAAACTGACCTGCTATCTTTGGTCAAACATTTCATTTACTCACCCCTAATCCCCTGGCAGGGCCAGCCCAGATGGTTTCGAAGGCTGTCTACGGCCCTCGGGCCAGACGTTCCCCACCCCTGCTTTCAAGGAAGAGGCAGCCGCTGGCTGGGAGGACTCAGCGCCTTTCTTCCCAGCAACCAGGATCAATGCAGAAGAGAGGACGGTGGCCCAGATGCTGATGTGACTTCCCCCGTCCACCCAGGATGGGAGTCCAGACCTGAGTCCGAGAAGACTGGGGGGCTGCACCCTGAGGCCTCGGGAATCAGACGAGGCTGGGGAGTGGGCCTGGGAGAGAAAAACAGAGAGAGAGAGAGACACAGGCCTCTCAGAGGAGGGGCGGCCCCCCCAGCCAAACGTGCTCCAGGCGACTCTAGAAACCTAGTTATGGGGCTCCCCTCAAACGGCCTCCCTCTGTAACAGCCTAACGGCTCAGGGTGGCCCATGAGCCACCTGTTCTTCCGCTGGGATGTTTCCTACATCTGAACGGGCACGTTTATGAGACCTGAAGATGCTCAACTCAGCAAGTGCCACTTATCTGGATGGCCTCCCCCACGCCCTAAGGAAGCCAAGAAGACTGTCTAAGTCAGTGGTTCTCAACCTTCCTAATGCCGCAGCCCTTTAATACAGTTCCTCATGTTGTGGTGACCCCCAACCATAAAATTATTTTTGTTGCTACTTCATAACTGTAATGTTGCTACTGTTATGAATCGTCATGTAAATATCTGATATGCAGGATGTATTTTCATTGTTACAAATTGAACATAATTAAAGCATAATCACAAAAACAATATGTAATTCTATATGTGTTTTCTGATGGTCTTAGGCAACCCCTGTGAAAGGGTCATTCGACCCCCAAAGAGGTCGCGACCCACAGGTTGAGAACCACTGGTCTAAGTCGATGTCCAGCCTGGATGCTGAAGCCAAAGCTTGGCAGTCCCGTGGCCCTGCAGGCAGCACCCTTGGCAACAGACGGGTTCCTCTCAATGATGTGATGGCTGGGCCGGCCCAGAGACCCGGAGTGAACCCTAAGTCATGCTGGGCGCTGACATCAGCAAGCATGGCTGTTTCACACAGACCTGGGCTCAGATCCTACCCCTGCACGCACCAGCTGGGCTAACACGGGGTGTGTGTTCTTTATCCTCTCTGAATCTCAGTTTCCTCGCCTGTAAAATGGGGGCGTTCCTGGTTACGAATCTCAAGGGGTTGTCTCCAGGAATAAGTGAGATACCGCACATAAAGCCCTTGCTTATCTGGTCCAGCATTACGGCTGGCATAGATGTTTAAGAGGAAACCTCCTGCTATCTGGTACACATACACCAAAAGAGTGTTGAGTAAAAGACCTTTTAGGAGGAACTTTGTTTTTTAAATGCATGAGTGCGCTGGCCGTCAACGCAAATGAAGCCCTTGAGGGCCAGAGACAACGAGAAGGCTCGGAAGCAGAAGCGAGGGAGCCCGAGCCAGTGTCTGCCCGAGGAGCAGCTGCTAACACCTGGTGGACTGAAGCCCTGTTTGAAAGGGTCTCTGATGTGTGGAGAAGGGAACAAAAGGCTGGGAACCTAAGCAAGGGAGCTGCTGATACTGGGGATCCCAAAAAGGGGACCCCCTCGGTGAGTGAATAAGGATAGAAAGTATCATCCCGTATCTCCATAAAGTTGTTACCAAAAAACACAACAGCAGCAACACCCCACCACCCCAGAGAGGAGAGCCTGTGGGGCTTTGCCAGTCTCCCCTGGGAGCTTCCAGTCATACTCCCACCTCGGGCATGGAATCAGCTTCCATTCATGATATCTAAACCGCTGGCACCAAAAGCCCTAAGCCCACGAGTTCATTTGACGTGGTCCCATGTTGGTAACTAATCAGAAAGCCTGGCGGGGGCAAATGCAATTTGTTTTTGTTTTTTTTCTAAAGTAATACCTAACGAACTGGGCCTCAAAGCATGCCTGGCGATAAAGGGCCAAGGACTACAACTTCATAAGCACAACTCAGAAAAGCACAGGGGCCCAGTGGGTGGCTCCGTGGTTAAGCGTCGACCTATGAACCAGGAGGTTACGGTGCCATTCCCTGTCAGGGCACATGCCCGTGTTGCGGGCTTAATCCCCAGTGTGGGGCGTGTAGGAGGCAGCCGATCAATGATTCTCTCTCATCATGGATGTTTCTATCTCTCTCTCCCTCTCCCTTCCTTTCTGAAATCAATAAAAAATAAATCAATTAAACACAAGGGAGCCAACCACCGTGAGAATAAGACCTGCCAAGGCTGCAGATATTTGAACAGAGGAAAACGGAATATAAAACCAGGCGTGTTTGGGGTGTTTGTGGAACTGTATTACTTATGTGACCTAGAGGAAGTCCCCTAACCTCTAAGAGCCTTGGGTTCCTTGTCTTAAAGATATGGTTCTGGCCAAGATGGAATTCGATGATGTGATAAAGTATTTGGCCCAGTAACGGGCACCTAGTTCACGTCAAATTCATATTAACGACAAAATCCACACCCTGTGGGCCAGGGTCAGAGTGATGAGGGTCAAGTTCACCTCAAATTACTCCTGGAGGCGGCGGGGTCAGGATTCCCATTGGAAAGCTCAGTCCGGCTCTCCACCAATAGAAAACATTTATGAGAAAAATCCCAGCAAAGAGCAGATCGATGTGGAAGCTCCAAGAAAAGAAATTCCATGGGAACCCGTTCTGCAGGCCAGTCCCAGGCCACTTCCATTTCTGGGGACAGCACTCCCCGCACCCTGACACCCAACATGCCCGTCTGATGAAGGAACAGGAATCTCCTCATCTTCCTGGCAGTTACATTCTGCTTGTCACCTTCCAAAGGGACACGCTGGGATCCCAGTGGGGCCGCGGACGGACGTCGTCACCGAGTTGGCACAGTCAGAGACTCAGGATGAATAACCTCCTGAGATGGGGGGGGTGGGGGTGGGGGCGGGGCTCCCCGAGCTGTCTCCCATCAGGGGCCTGGCCATGGACTCCATAGCTCTTTCCCCAGATCTTGGAATCAGCGACTTCATCTTTCAGGTCTCAGAGAGCTCCTCCGTAAGGACCACCTTCCATTGCATTCTCCCCCACGGCACCCTATGAATTTGGGGGAGGGGCAGACTACTGGTTGCCTACCTCTTGAATGCCTTCGTTCACCTGAGCATCGCCCAGTGCTCTTAGAGTGCAGTCAGCCATTCAATAAAATGTTTGTGGGGTGAATAGTTGAGTGAACTTATTTATACTGTTATCTCTAATTATGGGAACAGCTCTAATATCACTTAACAAGAGTCAAACACTGTATCCTATATTTCTCTTTATAACCCTTCCCTGCCCCCAAATGGAGCATTGCTCACTAGACCGCCCCCGCCCCCCCCAAAAAAGAAAGCATTGATTGGCCCTCGCTGGTTTAGCTCAGTGGCTAGACTAGAGTGTCAGCCTGCAGACCGAAGGGTCCCAGGTTCCATTCCAGTCAAGGGCACGTACCTCAATTGCAGGCTCCTCCCCAGCCTGGGCCCTGGTCAGGGCATGTGCAGGAGGCAACCCATCGATGTGTTTCTCTCACATCGATGAATATTTCTTCTGTCTCTCCCTCTCTCTTCCACGCTCTCTAAAAATCAATGGAAAAGTATCCTGGGGTGAGGATTTTTTTTAAAAAAGGAAGTATTGCATGAATGAAGGGAACGGCTCATGGGCATGTGTCTCTCCTGCCCTTGCTCACTCTAAGCCACTCCGTGAGCAGAACCAAGACAACTGGGAAGAGGAACAAGAGCATCTTGGGAGCTGGCTCTCACTGCCCGGAGTCACTCAGTTCAGTAAACACGACGAGTGTGCGTGCGGCCCACCTGATGGTCACCATTTAAACAGCTTGCTGCTGCTTCTCTGCCTTTGTTTTCTGGCTCCAGGACTTGGCCGAGTCCCCTGGCACCTCTGGGTGGCACAGAGGAGGGCACAGGAGGGAGGAGGTGGAAATACATTGAAACAAAAAGAGGGGAGACGGGGGGGAGCATGAAACGGTGTAAGGCTGGTCACACAACTGCCATTAAGTCGAAGCCGAATCCCAGGGCTTGTGTGAGGTGGAATTATCTCATTCTTTTAGCCCGTGAGGCTCTGTGATCCACCAGTCAAGTATGTGATTGGATTTCGGCTCAACAAAACCTGAAATTACACACCTATTGTGCCCGCGCTAAGCCTGGTGGCGCAGCGTGGGGAAGGCTTCTCCCGGCCCCTTGGCAGTGTTCGATCCAGAGCCCGCTCCCATCGCCGGTGGATGCATGCGTAATGGGATTAGTGTCTCACCCGCAGCTGCGGGTAACTGTCCTGTTGGGTGCAGGGACACAGTGGGGACGGGCCTGTTCCCTCACATATGCCCGTGGTCAGAGGGGCACAGGCTACGGCCTCGGGGAGGACAGAGAAAGTCCTAGACCAGTGATGGCGAACCTTTTGAGCTCGGTGTGCCAGCATTTTGAGAAACCCTAACTTAACTCTGGTGCCGTGTCACATATAGAAATTTTTTGATATTTGCAACCATAGTAAAACAAAGACTTACATTTTTGATATTTATTTTATATATTTAAATGCCATTGAACAAAGAAAAATCAACCAAAAAAATGAGTTCCCGTGTCACCTCTGACACACGTGTCATAGGTTTGCCATCACTGTCCTAGACGGAGGCCGGCTGGCACTTACTAAGGGCCCAGCAGGGTCAGTGGCTGTGCTGGGCACCTGCGCATAACGGATCTATCCCATCCAACGCTCAGAGGTGTTCCCTCAGGGCAGACTCCTCCTGCCCAGCGTCTGTTCCCCACTTCTAGATATGGGAACCCAGCCCACCCCCTTCCCATGGAGAACACTCCATCCTACGTTCCGAGCAAGGTTCTAGTGGGACTACCTCTACCTCCAGCTCTCAGGGAGGTCATGTGACCGTGCCAGGCCAATCAGAGACCCTCGCACCCAGGGTAGATCTGTTGCCAGGGCCCCCAGGAAGCGTGCTTTGTCCACGGGGCCAGTGGACGGGCCACACCAGGAAGCGGTGGGGAAGGGGAGACAGTAGCCATCGGGGGAGATGACGTGGGGCAGCAGAATTTGGAAAGATGGCGCCACGCTTTCTCTTTCTACTAACACCTCTACCTGTGAGACGACAAAAGCCAGGTCTACCCTTTGGATTTTTCCAGCAAATAAAAGCCAGGAAATGCCTTTTTGGCTCATGATGCTCGACCTGTTTGTTTTTTCCTGTCCAAGTGACTTCTCATACATCGTACAGAGGAGGACACCAGGCTCTCAGAGGTTAGGCCGCCACCCCGAGGCCGCTCCGCTGGTCAGTGGCAGAGCTGGGCATCGAGCCCGAGCTGCTCCCTCTGAGCTCCAAGTGCTTCCCCTACACTCTTCCCTCCCACAGACGGCAGGGGCCTGTGTCATCGACGGGCCCACAGACTTAGATGCCAGGAGGGAGGCGGGAGCCAGCAGCCCGGGAGGCCCGGGTGCGGAAGGTCAAGACACGCTTTCCCTCTCTGCCCAAACCTCTGTCCGGCTGTCACTAGGTTCTTTCCCACTCGGAGGCCAGAGTGGACAGAGTTTTGCAGCAATGAAAATAGTTGCATCTTCCCCAACCAAGAGGAGACTAAGGACAGGACACGAAGGGGAGTCGTGTCCCCCCCCCCCAATAGGATAAGTGGCCCACATCCTAGTCCCTCCCTGCTCCCCGATCCCCAGGGACTGGGACGTTCGTTCACTAATTCAATCATTTCTTCACCATGGAGTGTTGAGTGCCTACTACGGATCGGCCGCGTTCTAGGTACCGGGGCTTTGCGCCAGGAGGAAACCACACTTGCTTCCAGGTAGCTTTCCGAACCGTTGAATGAGACACATCCCCAAACCGCCTAGAAGTGCACCCAACACCCCAATTCCCTGCCTCCATCCACGCACACGCAGGTCATCCGATCACAAGCGTCGCCTTGGACATGTCCCCAGCCCTTCACTTCGCATCCACTAGGCCAGTGGTCGGCAAACTCATTAGTCCACAGAGCCAAATATCAACAGGACAACGACTGAAATTTCTTTTGAGAGCCAAATTTTTTAAACCTAAACTATATAGGTAGGTACGTTGTTATTAACTTAATTAAGGTACTCCTAAGGCTTAAGAAGAGCCACACTCAAGGGGCCAAAGAGCCGCATGTGGCTCCCGAGCCGCAGTTTGCCGACCACGGCAGTAGGATGACTGGAACCTAAAGGCAGTGACAAGTGTCGGTGACAACAGGGAGACGTCGGGCACCCACACATTGCCAGTGGCGCTGTCAAAGGGTGCGGGCGTTTTGGAAACAGTCTGGAAACTGCTCGAAGGTTGAACACAGAGTCACCGTCTGACCCAGAAATTTTACTCCTAGGTATAGACCCAAGGGAACCGAAAACATATGTCACGCAAAACCTTTTACACAGATGCCAATAGCAACATTATCCAGGAAAAGGGCAAGAAGCGGAGACCATCCAAATGCCATCAGCAGATGAATGTGGAAACAGGATCTGTCCGCACGGGGCATGAAGGCTCATACAGGCTAACACATGCATGTCCTGGTGAACGCTGCGCTAAGTGAAAGAAGCCGGGCACAAAAGGCCACGCATTAGACGATTCTACTTATAGGACACACCCAGAAGAGGAAAATCCATGCACACAGGAAGTAGATTCGTGGTTGACCAAGGCGTAGAGGAGGAGGGGAAAGTGATGGGTATGGGAGTTTCTTTGGGGGGTGATGAAAATTTGGGGGGGCTGATCGACTTAGATCATGGTGATCGTTTTTAGTATGTTTACAATACCAAGTGTAATGTAAACAACGTCCTCAAAACCGTTGAATTATATATTTTAAAAGGGTGCACCTTTATACTGTGTGAACTATAAAAAAAATTT
>NW_005872436.1:0-12203 GCF_000147115.1 Myotis lucifugus
GGCCCCAGGAAGCAGGAGCGGACTGGGTGTCCTGAGCCCCGTCTTTTGCAGTTTGAGCCCTGGGGGACCCCTGCTCAGCCTGTGCTGCCCCCGCTGGCCTGGGGTCCCTCTGCAGGGGTGTCGGGGGCCCTGTGTCCACATGTGAGCTTCCAAGTGGCAAAAGAAATCGTTCCCACTTAGACGTGGCCCTGACCTGCTGGGCAGGACATAGTGGTTCCCCCCAAGGGCCAGAGAGCTGGCCGGCGTCCCAGTCCTCACGCCTGCTTCCTTCTCTCACCCCTGCTGGGCCAGCGTGGTCCTGCAATGGAGACAAAAGCAGGAGAGGGCCGTGTCCGCCTTCAGAGCGAGGGCCAGTGGTCCGGCAGGACCAGGGGGCAGGAGAGCAAGGTCCCTGTGCCTGGATTCTGGCCTTTCTGCTCTGTGCTGTCTGCTAGCTGGTTACCAGGCTGCAGCCTAGGGACAGCCTTTGATTGTGAGGGTTATTAGCACAGAGTGAATGCTGGTTACCTCACCCCAAGTCCTCTGCCAAATCCATGACCAGGCTTCCCAAAAAGGAAGACAGGCAATCAGGCACTCGTCTCATGGGGACCTTAGGGTCAGGAAAGGGGGTGCCTGAGAGGTGGGGAGAGACCAGGGAGCCATGTGCAAAGCAACACAGACTCTATCCTGCTTGTTCCTGGCCAGGCAGGCGGGAAGGCCCAGGACCCAGAACCGGGCTGAGGGGTCTGAGCTGTGGAAGTGGCTGCTCAGAGGCGCATTCCTGGGGGAGATGGTGGTGCTGGGGCCTGGCCTTCCCTCCCTCAGGGACCAGACGCATGAAAAGTGGGTTCCACCACACAATGACAGCACGTCCCGGCCACCCCCCCCCCAGGTGGTAGGGAGGAGGCGTGGGCCTGCTGCACTGCCCGCTCTGCCCGACTTGCTGTCACTCACTGAGCCTTCACTAGCCCAGCTCCTCACGTTTAAACAGGCTCGTGGTGAGCAATAAACACTCTGTTAGCATGATTAGCCCAGGGACGGCCACATTAGTAACTCATGAACAGCAGTCTGTAATTTGGAGATTCAGGGCCACATCCTTAAGTGGGTCACACAGCCAGCGCCTCTAGGCTTTGAGCCGGTGCCCTACGCCACCACCTGGTGTGGCCAGGCCAGCCTTGGCCCCTGCTGGGACGGCCACGCCAGGCGCCCAGCAGTTTCTGTGCCTGGGCCCCCGTGGCTCTCAGGACAGCGTAAAGTAAACCTGCGTTCTGGGGCCCTGAGTGCAGGGGTCTGCTGGGTTTGGAGCATCAGGAACGAGAGCAGATCCTGGGAGCGAGGGTGCCCCAGTGCAAGAAGGGGAGGGTGGAACAGTCCCTCAGGCCCAGGGTAGGGCGTGCTGGACAGTCTGCTGAAGGCACTCCACACACAACCGAGAACGGTCCTCTGCTGGTCAACCTCGGCTGCCTCTCAGGCATCAAAATGCCCTTGACGCCCTGGCTGGTTTGGCTCAGTGGACAGAGCGTTGGCCTGCGGACTGAAGGGTCCTGGGTTCAATTCTGGTCAAGGGCACGTGCCCAGGTTGCGGGCTCGGTCCCCAGTAGGGGGCGTGCAGGAGGCAGCCAATCAATGATTCTCATGGTTGATGTTTCTATCTCTCTATTCCTCTCTCTTCCTCTCTGAAATCAATAAAAATACATTTAAAAAAATGCCTTGACCAGGAGGTCACACTGAGGATGAGCACGACAGGGAAGCGGCACAGGCCAGAGGGAGGCGGTGCTTCAGACAGAGACAGTCAGTCTCACTCCCGTTGTCGACAAAGCAAGACGATTAAAACAGTCACTGGGGCCAGAGAGAAATGTCCCCCATCACTGCCTTCGGGGGTCTAAGGTGACCTCGGAGTCCCCTCGACCTGGCCATCGGGGCTGCATGGAGGACACAGTGCTCTGGCTTCATCTGGCAGGGAAAGTGCCATCAAGAATCCAGTCCTGCCTGGCCGGTGTCGCTCAGTGGATAGAGCATCGGCCTGCGGATTGAAGGGTCCTGGGTTCGACTCCGGTCAAGGCTCCTCCCCGGCCTGCACTCTGGTCAGGGCATGTGCAGGAGGCAACCAATCAATGTGTTTCTCTCACATCGATGTTTCTCTGTCTTTCCCTCTCTCTTCCACTCTCTCTAAAAATCATTGGAGAAATATCCTTGGGTGAGGATTAACAAAACAAAACAAAACAAAGAATCCAGTCCTGCTGGGCCGGTGTGGCTCAGTGGTTCAATGTCAACTTATGAACCAGGAGGTCATGATTCCCAGTCAGGGCACATTTGAGGGTTGCAGGCTCCATCCCCAAGGGGGTGTGCAGGAGGCAGCCCATTGATGTTTCTCTCTCTCTTTCTT
Source organism: Myotis lucifugus (assembly GCF_000147115.1). NCBI lineage: Eukaryota > Metazoa > Chordata > Mammalia > Chiroptera > Vespertilionidae > Myotis > Myotis lucifugus. Next base: position 2,366 of record NW_005872436.1, read on the forward strand.
TAAAAATCAATAAAAATATTTAAACACACACACATTATGCTTTAAAAAAAGAATCCTTCCTATCACCGTGTCGCCTGGCCTGATGCCCGCGCAGGTAGGAACCTGTCACCCGCCATCGCTTCCTCGGGCCTGCTGAGCTCCGCCCCACGGCCAGTAAGACCCCCCGGCACAGCCCAGGCAGCGTTTCTCTCCGCTCCTGGCTTGTTGTTGCTACAAAGTCCTTATTTTGACCTGAAATCTACCTCACTAGCCCCCGCCCCCGAAGAGGCACCGTGGCAGGACACGCACTCCGCCTACCACAGCACCTCGGCTAGATCATGGCGTCACCCTACCCATCACTCAAGCTCACCCCCTTGGAGCACCTACTTCACAGGCACCGGACAGAACTGGGTGTGAGCCCCACGGCCAGGCTCAGGCTGGAGAGGGGGAACTCGGAAGCTCGGGCTCTTTAGCACAGCGTCCTTTCCCTCCCTGGGGTGCCCTGAGCGCGAGGGACGGGCGAGAAGCGCAGGGGGTGAAGTACAAGCTTAGTTCAGAGCAGTTCTCCAAGCAGACAGAGGAGAGAGCTGTAATTATTTGTATACAGAGCGGTGTCTCCCTTACAAAGGGGCAGGTCTATCCCTTTTTGTGTTCCCTGTAGCTTTAAGCCAAGTGCCTGCCATTCAGTTGCACCAACAGGCATTTACAGAGCAAACAGAGAAGTGGAACCCCCAGGTGCTGCTGGCTTACCTGCGGACCCACATGCTCAGCCTGCCCAGGACCTGCATTTTCCTTGTCAGCATTTACAGGTTCTTCCCGAGACCTTAGGGGAAGATTGCACAGACATCCTTGTAAAAGGACCAGGAAGCTGGAGGACAGGAAGCTGCAAGGACTGGACAATGAGTATCAACCAGACTCCGAGGGAACGTTAGCATCTTAGCTCCGCTGTTCTGATGTGACTCAGGAATCTCCTAGCCTAGCAGTTCACAAGGCCTGGTAAAAGGACCATTTCTTCCTCGGATTTAGGCTGGTCGGGCCTTCCATCAACAGGAAAAGTGACAGAGAGGGGGCAGACGCCTAACCCAGAGACCACAGTTCGCGTCCTGGCTTTGCCAATGACTGGCTGTCATTATGATGGTGCGGCTTTGGGTTCATTACTGTTTGCTCATCCGAAGTGGGTAATACTGCTCGGGTGACTGTGAAGATAAATGAGACATGTATGCACATGCCCTGCCTGGGGCCTGGGACACGGAGACCAATACCCTCAGGACCCCTGTGGCACAGGGTCCCTCCCCAGCAATGGAGACGTGCCCATCACACGGGCACGCGGGTCTTTACCGCTGTGCGTGTCTCAACCACTACAAAGAGAAGGCACTGAGCTCGAAGTGTCCCAGGGGCACAGGCTCTTTCACACAGAGGAGAGCGAGGAGCCGTTCTTCTCCGAGCCCGGAGGGGGGCTGACATCCAGGGGTATCTATTGTGCAAGGGCAGGAGGGAGAGCCGGCGCCACATCCACCCAGGTCAGCCAGGGCTGTGGCACGACTGAATCGGAACTCTCCAGTGAACTTCGAGAACCCCAAACTCTACCAAGTGTGGGCACCTCTACTTCAGACTGTTCATCTGTAAAAAGAAGCCAATGGCCCTCAGGGCGATTATGAAATGAGATGAGGCATGGTCGTGCACGTGACCGCTACACCAGCCTTCCCTCGAGCAGTTCCTGCCAGCCGTCAGCCAGAACTCTGCTCACCTCTCTGATTCTGGAACGCAACTTCATCAACTAAGGCCAGCACCCAGCAGTCTGAAGAGTTAGCCTGTCTCTTGCTCCCAATGTTACCACTGAGAACTTGGGTGTCCCGTGTTCCTTACAGGTGATCTTGTGTCTCAGGACAGATTTTTTTCTTAACTTTTAAAATTACCTTATCTATATTATAAAAGGCCTGTGGCCCTAATGTTGTATTGACCAAAGACCTGCATGGGTGGGCGGGGCCGCACGATTTCGCGTGCTAGGCTTCTAGTTAAGGTATAATTAATATGCACTAAAATGTACCCATTTCTGTGTACAGTTACTAAGTTTTGAGAAATTATACCTTTGAAACTATCACCCCAATCAAGGTATTGAAAATTTTTTTTATTAAGATATAATTAACAAGGCATAGAAAAATTTCATCACCCACCCTAGCTGGTTTGGCTCAGTGGCTAGAGAGTCGGCCTGTGGACTGAAGGATCCCGTGTTCAATTCCAGTCAAGGGCACATGCCCAGGTTGCAGGCTCGATTCCCATTGTGGGGTGTGCAGGTGGCAGCCAATCGATGGTTCTCTCTCATCATTGATGTTTCTCTCTCTCTCTCCCTCTCCTTTCCTCTCTGAAATCAATAAAAATATATTAAAAAATAAATAAGAAGAACATTTTCATCACCCAAAAAAGTTCCCTGCTGACTCTGCAGGCAATCCCCTCCTCAGAAAATGGCTGACCCTACAGTACGTGGTCCTTTGTGTCTGGCTCCTTTCACTTACCAGTGGTTTTGGGATTTGCTATGTTGTTGTTGCCGAGCAGTATTCTGTTGTATGAATACACTACAATCTGTTCATTCATTCACCTTCTGATGTATCTGTATGTCTAGCCCTTCACCAATATCTTGATTCCTGTTATAGTAAATCTTGAAATCAGGTTGCAGAAGTATTTCAACTTTCTTCTTATCAAATCTGTTCCAGCAATTCTAGGTCCTTTGCAGATATATATACATTTTAGGATCAGTTTGTCAATTTCTACAAAAAAAAAAAAAAGGCTGCTGGAATTTTTATTGGGATTAGGTTGACTCTAAGATCAATTTAGGATGAACTGTCATCTTAATGATATTGAATTTTCCAATCCATGAACATGTTATGTCTTTCATTAATTTAGGTCCTCTTTAATTTCTCTTAGCAATGTTTTATAGTTTTTACTGAACAAATCTTACATTTTTTATTATCTATTCCTAAGTATTTCATGTTGATGCTATTATAAATGATATTTGATTTTAACAATAATTTTCCAATGGTTTACTGCATTTATATAAAATTAAATCTTGTATGTTGATGCTGTGTCCTGGTGATTTTGCTAAATTAACTTCTTAGCTCTAGTAGCTGTTGTATAGGTCCATTAGCATTTCCTACATCCACCATGTCTTTGTCCAGTTTGGGATTTATTGTGTTTCCTGGATCTAAGAATGAATACCTTTGACTCTAGAAAATGCTTGGTTCTTTTCTCTGCAAATATTGCCTTTGCCCAATTTTTTTATTCTTGCAATAACTCTTCTCTGTGTCTTCTGTGCCTCTCAACTCATATTTTTCACCTTTTTCTCTTTGTAAAGAATTTCTTCCGGTTTATCTTCCATTTCACCGATTCTGTCTTCAGCTGCACTTAATCTATTTAACCTTTTGACTACAATTTTAGTTTCAATGACTGTACTTTCCATTTTTACAAACTATTTTTGGTTCTCTTTTCAAAACAACTCGATTATTCTTAAAGGCTCTTGCTCCTACTACCAGCCTTCTCTTTTATTTCATGAAATATAGTAAACTTACAATATCATGAATTCTGAAGTCTGTCTGTTGCTCTGCTTTTTTTTGCTCATAGGACATGCTTCCTTGAGTTTAATGACTGTGAGTACATACTCCTTGGAACGCTATCTGTGGGGATTCTCTCAGGCCTGGGTTGAAATGTGTGGCTCCAGAGGGGAGCTGAATTTACCTCTGCTTCCTGCGACAGTTTGAAAATAAAATCTCAGCTTGAAGCTTTTCACACGTGGAAAAGGTGCAGAAAAGGCTGAAAAGACACGTGGCAGCTTCCGCGAGCTTATAAAATCCTGGAGCAACACGTCCCTTCTTCAGCCGGGGTCAAGGCCAACACGGGCGGGCTTCCGCTGCAAGGGGCGCGTTTCTGGTCATTTGGGTGCTGAGGGTGCAGGTTTGGGGGACGCAGCTTTATGTGCTGGTGCCCTACGGACCCCCCACAGAGTGAGCCGCAGGCTGTCTGTCCCCCGGACGGCCCAGCCTCTCATGGGCGGTCCAGGCAGCGGACTCCCATCGCCTCGCAGCCAGGGGCTTATTCTCTGGAACTCGGCTTTGGGTTCATTTTTGACCTCTGATAGTTATTTACTTTCTTGTCATCTCATCAGTGCATTTAAAATATTATAACTGGGCCCTACCAGGTGGCTCAGTTGGTTGGAGTGTCATTCCATACACCAAAAGGTTGTGGGTTCGATTCGTAGTCAGGGCACATACCCAGGTTGCAGGTTCGATCCCAGTCGGGGTGTGTATGTGAGGCAACCAATCAGTTTCTCTCTCACATTAATGTTTCTCTCTCTCTCCCTTCCTCTCGCTCTAAAACCAATAAAAACATACCCTTGGGTGAGGATTAAAGAAAAAAAGGCAGCTGGCATTTAAGCCCGCACCAGCATGTTAGGCCATGCCATTCTGAAAGCGCCTGGTCTCCAAACTGAATTACTTTCAGTGGGAAGATGGTGCAGGTGTTAGTCTAACTGCGGCATCGGAAGACCTGAAAGCTAAGGGGTTTCTCCACACAGATCTCCGCAAGCCACTCCAGGGGAAACAGGGCGAGAAGACACGCCCTCAGGCGACCTACCTGGGTGACGCCTCCGACAGCTGGCCCTGCAGCAGGTTCAATTTTTGGACGTGACGTCTACAGTCAGCACCAGAGCCCTCACCATAAGCCTGAGGAACAAACAAACAAAAATATTAATTTTAAAAAGTTCTGACAGGACTGAGATGCACCTTAGGGGGAAAGCTGTACCCCCACAGGCCTGAAGCACCGTGCGGAAATCAGCAACTGACTGCTTACTCTGGAATTTGACTTTTGCTTCATTTTTGACCTTCGATAGTTATTTACTTTCTTGTCATCTCATCAGTGCATTTAAAATACTGTAGCTGGGCCCTGGAGTGGTTTACAAACCCACAGTCTCAGGCAACAAACAGTTTCAGTCTATGTGGCTGCCCACTAGTACCCCAAGCTCTACACAGCCAAACTGCACTCAATCCCAAACCCCACACAAAACGGTTAATGAACATAAGAACTTCAGAAGAGAAGTTACACAAATTGCCAATAAACGTGAAATGATACCCCTCACTGAGAATCAAAGGCATACCAATGAAAATGATACTTCTTTTTCATTTAGCAGCCACTCACTTGTTCAATACATGTTTACTGAACACCTTTTATGTGCAAAGACATGGATGGACCTAGAGGGTGTTATGCTCAGTGAAATGGGTCAGGTCAGACAGAGAAAGACAAATATATGTGAGTTCACTTTTATGTCAAATCGAAGAAAACAAAATAAATGAACAAACAAAACAGAAACAAACTCATAGATACAGAGAACAAACCGATGGTTGCCAGATGGGAGGGGGTTTTGAGGGAGGGGTGAAAAAGGTGAAGGGATTAAGTACAAATTGGTAGTTACAAACCAGTCACAGGGATGTAGAGTACAGTCCAGTCAATAATATTGTAATAACCTGTATGATGCCAGGTGGGCACTAGACTTATTAGGGAGGATCAACTTGTAAGGTATGTCTAATCACTATGTTATACACCTGAAATTAACATGATATTAAATATCAACTGTAACTTAAAAAAAAGAAATAATAAATAATAAATTTTAAAAAGAGACGGGGATGACTGTGGGGAAAGCAGGCTGTGGTGAGGTGCAGAAGCTGGGGTGACGGGAAAACTAGCAGAGAATGGAAAGAAACAGCCAGGAAAATAGGAAACCAGGAGCAAGATGACGAGAACCCAAGTGAAGACGATGTTTCCCGGAGGAGGAAGTGACAAGCTGTGACAGATGCCACCACCGAGTCGAGCCAGGTGAGGACTGAGCACCGCCCACTGTCCTTAGCAACATGGAGATCACTGCTGACTGTGACGGACTGGTCCACAGTGAAATCCCTTTTGGCCCAAGTTCAAGTGGGAACGAAAGGAGAGAACTGGAGAGGGAATGGCAAAGTTTAAAAAGGATGTAACCCACATCTGGCAAAACCAGGACTGCCTTTGCTCTCCTGAATGGCAGAGACCCCGGGCTGAACACTAAAACGCATTTTCCTCTGATCTGGCACAGACTGAACTCCCTGTCCCAGTCTTCCCTGCAGGCAGGCGTGGCCCTGACACTAGGTTCTTTCCTGGGGACGTGAGCCCTCCCACGCCGGCCCCTGAAAGCCTGCAGGTAGTAGCTCCTCCAGGCTCCTGCCCCTTTCAGGGGCTCAGGCAGCAGGAAGTAAGCCTCAGGGAACCACAGAACCTCAAAACAGCAGATGCCCGCGTCCCTGAATGCAATGCCAAGGACAGTGGCCCTGCTGAACTCAACCCCTCCAAAGAGAAAGAGAAACGTCTACTGCGTTTAACCACAATTTTGGCGTCTGTTACTGTGGTCTAGCCAACAAGTCAGATGTCACCACATGTGCATGGAGATGGTGCGAGGACTGCAAAGCCTCCTCAGGGAGAACTCAGAAACACAAGCCGACACAGACAACAAGCAGCAGGCACTCTGCGGGGGTCTCTGTAGCTCCAAGCCAGCCTGTCTTCTGAGACCCATTCAGAGTGGGCTCAGCAGCTACCCTTGCTGACCTATCGTCCCCCCACCCACACCCTTCCCCAGCTGATTGGCCCAGAGGGGGACATCTGAGTCCACAGCACCAATCAGATCACTTCTCCCAGGAGTTGATAATTGGGACTCAGCTATTCCAGCGGCTGGAGCCTGGAGCGGAGGGTGTACTGTGAACTGTCTGGGGAGAGGGAGGGAGGGAAGGAGAGGAGGCAGGGAGAAGGGAGGAAAGATGATGCCTGCGTTGTCAGCAGCTTTTCAATTCTTGGAACCAGTTCCTCAAAGGGTCAAGGATGAAGTGCCTTCCAAGTGTTTTTTTTTTCTCTTCTCTCTTCTTTTCTTTTCTTTTCTTTTCTTTTCTTTTCTTTTCTTTTCTTTTCTTTTCTTTTCTTTTCTTTTTTCTTTTCTTTTCTCTCTCTCTCTCTCTCTCTCTCTCTCTCTCTCTCTCTCTCTCTCTCTCTCTCTCTCCTTTCTCTTTCTCTCTTTCTCTCTCTCTCTTTCTTTCTCTCTTTTTCTCCAACTAAAAACCTTGGTTGAAGATACCCTCTGAAACAGAATTTAACTTCTAGAATGTGCCCCAAGGAAATAACTGATCGAGTGGAGAGCGAGGTATGTGTGAGAAGCTTCACTGCAGAGCTGTTCATAACAATAAAAACTAATAGCAACGGAAATGCCCACTGATGTGAGACTGGTCACTTAGTCACTCACCAAATACTTACTGAGCACTCACCATGGGCCAGGCACTGTGCTGGGAGCTGAGAGTACACCAGTCAACGCACAAAGCCTCTGCTCGCATGGAACTTACGGTCTGCGACGGACAATGCTCACATAAACACCCTCTGACGTAATTTCTGATCAGGATAATGAGAATAGCTGGGTGAAGCCCCAGACGGAGCACAAAGGGCCTGGGAGGGGAGCAGGTATGGATTGTTTCCAAGTCAGAAAGAAAAGTCCCCATGGCTGAAGGAGTGATGAGATGAGGCTGGAGCAGTGGCATCCGGGGCTGGTGTAGGCGAGTGGGGCTTAGTGAGAACGAATGCGGGACAGTTAGTGGTGCCACAGGGATTGGGTGGGTCAGTAGATATGGACTTGAAAAGAGTGGGCTAGCCCGGCTGGCGTGGCTCAGTGGTTGAGCGTCGACCTATGAACTAGGAGGTCACTGTCCGATTCCTGGTCAGGGCACATGCCCGGGTTGTGGGCTTGATCCCCTGTGGGGAGCGTGCAGGAGGCAGCCGATCAATGATTCTTTCTCATCACTGATGTTTCTATCTCTCTCTCTCTTTCTCTCTCTCTCCTCTACCTTCCTCTCTGAAATCCACAAAAATATATTTTAAAAAAGAAAAAGTGGGCTAGGCAAAAGCACTTAAAATTCGGTCACTTCAGTGCACACCCTCGCTAGCCTGGCATCTCGACGGCCTCCACTTCTTGGGCCCACCGGCTCCCATTCTCCCACCCTGAAACCACCAACCCGTCTGCCCACTGTCGGGGGGGGCCTACGCCTGTTACCTTCGTGCAGGCCCCCGCCCCTCCCTTCATTGTGCCCCGTCTAGTTTTGAATTACATGCACGTGCAGGGTTTGCCTGCGTGTTTAATAATTTATCTTTCCTTTCACATGAGCAGATCTGCGAGGGCAAGAACGGCCACATTCTCAGCTGTCACTGCCCTTCCTGTGGCTGGCACTCAAAGGTATTCAATAAATACTCGCCGATGAGTAAACAATTGAAGGTACCGTTCAAGTCGCTGCTCCATTCATTCCAGCTCCTGAAGGAACAGGAACCCAGGGAGCGGGGCTCTATCTGTACTGAACGAGGACCCGCCTGTCCCTAGCCTGGGTAGATGCCCTGCTTCTTGGGACTCACCCGTAAAAATGACTGCTTCTCTCCACAAGCTTTGCACGTCCATTTGAGACTCTTTTTCATCTACAATGAAATTTCAGAAACATATATAGCTTAGGTAATTATTCAAAACAGGTGGAATGGATCAAAAAACTAATTTTAAAAGATCAATGGGAAAAAATCAAAAACAAACCAACACACATATGAAAACTCAGAATATTATAGAGGCGAGGAAAGAATAGACTATTTAGTAAGTGGTGCCGGGAAAACCAGCTATCCATGTCAAACAACATCAACTTACATCTCTACCAGGTGTGGCTCTCAAAAACAATTCCATAACATTTAATTTTGATTTTAAAAAAATGTTTATTTACTGATCTGAGAGAGAGAGAGAAAGAGAGATCAATTTGTTGTTCCACTTATTTATGCATTTCCCGAAATCTTGGCTATCGGGAGGGCTTTCAACCACACGATCGCAGGCCGGGGCCCTAATTTTGATCCTTTGTTTTGTTTACCCCACCTGAAGATATTTTTCTCACTATATTAGAGAGTGAAGGGAGGAGGAGAGAAGAGAGAACCTCATGTGAGACACACCAACTGGCTGGCTTCCACACAGCCCGACCAGGGCTGGGGATCCAACCAGCAACTGAGGAACATGCCCTTTATTGGAATGGAACCTGGTACCCTTCAGTCCACAGGCCGATGCTCTATCCACTGAGCCAAACCGGCCAGGGCTTAATTTTGATTCTTGATAAACCTGACTAGATGGTTTCTCTTAACATGAAAAATACCTTATACCAGCTCTGAAACTGTACAATAACTACCGCCATCCCCGCAAAAGTCTAGAACAAGCCAGGGATCCCCACTATTGTTTACCAAGTTTCCCTGGATGTTCAATCAGTGGAATTTTAAAAGAGAAGGCAATAAAAGGTATGAAAATCGGGAAGGAGAAAACTATCATTATTTATAGATGATATAATCAGTTGTTGTTTTTTAACCTAAAAGCCCAAGAGAATCAAATGAAAAACTATCAAAACCAGTAAGACAATTTAATATAGTGGCTGGGTACAAATTAATATATCTTTAAAAATTAATCCAGCCTTTATATAAGCAAACATCTAGTTAGAAAAAGAGTCTACTTATGATAGTAACAAAGAAAATGTTATCAATGGGCACAAAGTTGCTTGAAGAAATAGAATGAAACAGCATTATGAGCATGTCTAGGTCGGCTCATTCAAGTTGATGATTAATATGATCCTAATACAAAAACCACCAAGGTTTGAGGGAAGTACCCCGCAAAATAGTGGTTATACAAGCTAGAAAGTGTACATAAAACAGCCTGCAACTCATTTTCTTCAAGGTGCTACTTAAGTGTCTGAATTAAGAGCACAAGCTCATTGGTTACTGGAAATGTTGGGCGGGGGCAATTGTG
>NW_005872436.1:12355-14066 GCF_000147115.1 Myotis lucifugus
TCTGGGGGGCTGGAGAGAGGCAGCGTGTGTAAGGGGACATTGCAACTGACAGCCCGCTCTGCCCTTGTTGGATAGAGACCACTTGAGTGGTCAGCGTTCAGCGGCTGTTGAAGTTAAGTGTATGTGAAATTGCCGGGTACACAGCAGACTTGCAATTCAACTGTTAACCCTCTTTCTCCTTTGGTTTCAAATCACTTTTCGGAGTTGAACATGACCATGAGAGCATGTACTACAGTATATGTGAAAAATTTTTAATGGAAATGATTCCCATTTATTTTCAATGAATGAAAAAGTTTCTGAGCTCCTAAAGTTTGATGCTATCCTTTTTCAGAGAAGGGTGGATTAGCAGAGAACTAGGCAGAGGAGGGACTTGCAGAAGCAGACATGGGACAGCAGTTAGGTGACTTCGAGCAGGAGAGAGAATACATCCAGTTAAGAAGCCAGGGTGGTGCCCTGGCCGGGAGCTCAGATGGTCAGAGCGTCAGCTGGACAAGCCAAGGTTGCAGGTTCGATCCCCAGTCAGGGCATATACAAAAGCCGCCCAATGAATGCAGAAACAAGTGGAACAACACATCAATGTTTCTCTCTCTCCCAAACCCCCTTCCTCTCTCTAAATAAAATTAACAAAAAAAATACAAGGTGGGGCAAAGATAGGTTTACCGTTGTGAGTACAATGTATTCTTACATTAGTTATTAAGTATTGAATTATTTGCTGCATGAACTGTAAACCTACTTTTGCCCCTCCCTGTAGGCTGGGACGGCCTCCACCCTCGCTCTGAGTCAGGGAAACAGGAGGCTACAGAGACGGCCAGGGTCCCGGGAAGAACCCGGCGTGCGGGGGGCGGGGGGGCCATGGTCCCGTGTGAGAACCCGGCGTGCGGGGGGCGGGGGGGCCATGGTCCCGGGTAAGAACCCGGCGTGCGGGGGGCGGGGGGGCCATGGTCCCGGGTAAGAACCCGGCGTGCGGGGGGCGGGGGGGCCATGGTCCCGGGTGAGAACCCGGCGTGCGGGGGGCGGGGGGGCCATGGTCCCGTGTGAGAACCCGGCGTGCGGGGGGCGGGGGGGCCATGGTCCCGTGTGAGAACCCGGCGTGCGGGGGGCGGGGGGGCCATGGTCCCGTGTGAGAACCCGGCGTGCGGGGGGCGGGGGGGCCATGGTCCCGTGTGAGAACCCGGCGTGCGGGGGCCACGGTGTGAGAACCCGGCGTGCGGGGGTCCATGGTCTGTGTGAGATGCCAGCGTGCGGGGGCCATGGTCCCGTGTGAGAACCCGGCGTGCGGGGGCCATGGTCCTGGTAAGAACCCGGCGTGCGGGGGCCATGGTCCCGTGTGAGAACCCGGCGTGCGGGGACCATGGTCCTGGTAAGAACCCGGCGTGCGGGGGCCATGGTCCCGTGTGAGAACCCGGCGTGCGGGGACCATGGTCCTGGTAAGAACCCGGCGTGCGGGGGCCATGGTCCCGTGTGAGAACCCGGCGTGCGGGGACCACGGTCTGTGTGAGAACCCGGCGTGCGGGGGGCGGGGGGGCCATGGTCCCGTGTGAGAACCCGGCGTGCGGGGGCCACGGTCTGTGTGAGAACCCGGCGTGCGGGGGTCCATGGTCCCGTGTGAGAACCCGGCGTGCGGGGGCCACGGTCTGTGTAAGAAGCCCGCGTGCGGGTGGTTCAGGAAACGGAGAGCGGGCGGCCAAGCGCCTCCCCCGGGCCGGGGCGG
>NW_005872436.1:14807-62433 GCF_000147115.1 Myotis lucifugus
TCTCTATTTAAGTTTCATTTGTTCCACCACTCATCTTATCGATCATTTCCTTTTCATCACAAGAACTACACTCAAGTAACTACCTCCCCCGGCGACTCTGGCGGGTTGCGAATCCTGCGCCTCCCGCCCCGGCCTCCCTGGCCGCGAGGGGGCTGGGCTGTGCTTTACCTTCAGTGCCCCGACGCGGACCGGTCAGTCCCTTCTCCGTCTGAGCCAGCGCTTCCCCGGGGCCTCGCTGGGAAGATTGTACCGCAAGGCCGGGCCTCGGGGCGCACCGTCCCCCTCCTCCCGCCGAGACGGGCTGGAGGGCGCCTCCCCTCCGCCAGGGCCGGGGCTGGAACTTGCAGGACATCTGAGCGGGGTCCCGGAAACCGGCTCGGCGACGGGGCAGCTGTGAACGCAAACCCATCCCTCCTGCAGCCCTGTTGACAAGAGGAACATTCTGAGCTGTCCTAAATTAAGTTACAGCAAGCTGGAAGTGCTGCCTTTTCCACCCAGTCCTGCGGCCGGTGGCTCACACCGCGTGCCCCAGGGCTGGCCCTTTGCTGGCTAGCATTTCTTTTTTGTTTGTTGGTTTTTTAAAAAAAACTTTATTGTTGAAAGTATTACATATGTCCCGTTTTTTCCCCCATCGACCCCCTCCAGCCCACCCCGCCCCCTGTCCCAGGCCCTCCCACCCCACTATCTGTGTCCATGGGTTATGCACATATGCATACAAGTTCTTTGGTTGATTACCTCCCACTCACCCACCATCTCCCACCTTCCCTCCGAAATTCCACAGTCTGTCCCAGGCTTCCATGCCTCTGGATCACTCCGTTCATCAGTTTATTTTGTTAATTAGATTCCACATCTGAGTGCGATCATGTGATACTTGTCTTTCTCTGACTGGCTTATTTTACTTAGCGTGATACTCTCCAGGTCCCTCCATGCTGTCTCAAAGGGTAAGAGATCCTTCTTTTTTACAGCTGCATAGTATTCCATGGTGTAAATCTAGCACAGCTTTTTATCCACTCGTCTACTGATGGGCACTTGGGCTGTTTCCAGATCTTAGCTATTGTAAATTGTGCTGCTATAAACACAGGGATGCATACATTCTTTCTGATGGGTGTTTCAGGTTTCTTAGGATATATTCCTACAAGTGGGATCACTGGGTCAAATGACAGTTCCATATTTAGCTTATTGAGGAAACTCCCTATTGGCTGCACCAGTCTGCATTCCCACCAGCACTAGGGTTTTCTTTTCTCCACATCCTTGCCAGCACTTGTCATTTGTTGACGGTAGCCATTCTGACTTGTGTGAGGTGATAGCTCACTGTCATTTTAATTTGCATCTCTCTGATGATCAGTGTTTTGAGCATTTTTTAAATGTCTTTTGGCCATCTGTATGTCCTTTTTGGAGAAGTGTCTATTTAGGTCTTTTTTTATTGGATTGTTTACCTTCCTTTTGTTGAGTTGTATGAGTTCCCTATAAATTTTGGAGATTAAACCCTTATTAGAGATGACATTGCCAAATATGTTCTCCCATGCAGTAGGCTCTCTTGTTGCTTTGTTGACAGTTTCTTTTACTGTGCAGAAGCTTTTAATTTTGGTGTAGTCCCATTTGTTTATGTTCTCCTTAGTTTCCTTTGCCCTAGAAGATATATCTGTAAAGATATTGCTGTGAGATATGCCTGAGATTTTGCTGTCTATGATTTCTTCTAGGAATTTTATGGTTTCCCGACTTACATTTAGGTCTTTTATCCATTTTTAGTTTATTCTTTTTAAAAAATATATTTTTATTGATTTCAGAGAGGAAGGGAGAGGGAGAGAGACATAGAAACATGAATGAGAAGAGCCCTAGATAGTTTGGTTCAATGGATAGAGCATTGGCCTGTGGACTGAAGGATCCCAGATTTGATTCTGGTCAAGGGCACATGCCTGGGTTGCAGGCTCAACCTCCAGTGGGGGACATGCAGGAGGCAGCCAATGATTCTCTCTCATCATTGATGTTTCTATCTCTATCTCGCTCTCCCTCTCCCTTCCTCTCTGAAATCAATAAAAATATATATTTTAAAAAACCACCATGAATGATGAGAGAGAATCATTGACTGGTTGCTTCCTGCACGCCCCCTATTGGAATCAAGCCAGCAACCTGGGTATGTACCCTTGACTGGAATCAAACCAGTCTGCAGGCTGACACTCTATCACTGAGTCAAACCAGCCAGGACTTGAGTTTATTCTTTTTTTTTTTTTAATATATCTTTTATTGCTTTTTTACAGAGAGGAAGGGAGAGGGATAGAGAGTTAGAAACATCAATCAGCTGCCTCCTGCACACCCCCTACTGGGGATGTGCCCGCAACCAAGGTACATGCCCTTGACCAGAATCGAACCTGGGACCCTTCAGTCCACAGGCTGACTCTCTAGCCACTGAGCCAAACCGGTTAGGGCTTGAGTTTATTCTTGTGTATGTTGTAAGTTGGTGGGCTAGTTTCATTTTTTTGCAAGTATGTGTCCAATTATCCCAACACCTTTTATTGAAGAGACTGTCTTGACTCCATTGTCAAGTATTAATTGAGTGTAATGGCTTGGGTCGATTTCTGGGTTCTTTGTTCTGTGCCGATGATCTATATGCCCATTCTTGTGCCAGTACCAGGCTGTTTTGATTACAGTGGCTTTGTAGTGTAACTTGAAATCTGGTATTGTGATTCCTCCAACTTTGTACTTCTTTCTCAAGATTGCTGCAGCTATTCGGGGTCTTTTTTGTTTCCATATAAATTTTTGGAGTATTTATTCTAGGTCTGTGAAATATGCTGTTAATATTTTAAAGGGGATTGCATTGAATCTGTAGATTGCCTTGGGTAGTATGGACATTTTAATGATGTTGATTCTACCAACCCACGAACATAGAATATTCTTTCCACCTGTTTATATCTTCTTCTATCTCTTTTTTCAATGTCTGTAGTTTTTGTAGTAAAGGTCTTTTACCTCCTTGGTTAAGTTTATTCCTATTTTAATTTTTTTGTTGCAATGGTAAATGGGGTTGTTTGTTTAGTTTCTCTTTCTGAGAATTCATTATTGGTGTATAAAAAAGCCATCAATTTTTGGGTGTTGAATTTGTATCCTGTTACATTGTCAAATTCATTTATTAAATCTAGTAGTTTTTGGTGGTTAAAGGCTTAAGGTTTTCTATGTACAATATCATGTCTTCTGCGAATAGTGAGGGTTTTACTTCCTCCTTTCCAATTTGGATGCCTTTTATTTCTTCTTGTCTGATCGCTGTGGCTAGGACTTCTAGTACTACGTTGAATAAGAGTGGTGGAAGCAGACATCCTGTCTTGTTCCTGTTCTTAGGGGAAATGCTCTTAGTTTTTGCCCACTGAGTATGATGTTGGCTGTAGGTTTGTCATATATGGTCTTTATCATGTTGAGATATGCTCCCTCTATTCCCACTTTGATGAGAGTTTTTATAAAAAGCCGGTGTTGGATTTTGTCGAATGCTTCCTCTGCATCTATTGATATGATCATGTGATTTTTTTTGTCTTTCAATTTGTTTATGTGATGTATCATGTTTATTGACTTGCGAATATTGTACCAGCCTTGAATCCCTGGAATAAATTCCACTTAATCATGGTGTATGCTCTTTTTAATATATTGCTGGATCCAATTTGCAATATTTTGTTCGTGATTTTAGCATCTATGTTCATCAGGGATATTGGCCTGTAATTCTCTTTCGTTGTAGTGTCTTTATCTGGTTTTGAAATTAGGATAATGCTGACTTCATAAAAAGAGCTTGGAAGTGTTCCTTCCTCTTGGATTTTTTTGAATAGTTTGAGGAGTTTAGGTGTTAGTTCTTCTTTGAATGTTTTGTAAAACTCCCACTTTGCCACCTAGACCCTGACTTTCATTTGCTGGGAGTTTTTTTTATTTTTTTATTTTTATTTTTTTAAAATATATTTTATTGATTTCTTACAGAGAGGAAGGGAGAGGGATAGAGAGTTAGAAACATCAATGAGAGAGAAACATCGATCAGCTGCCTCCTGCACATCTCCCACTGGGGATGTGTCCACAACCAAGGTACATGCTCTGCTCTTGACCGGAATCGAACCTGGGACCCTTCAGTCCGCAGGCTGACGCTCTATCCACTGAGCCAAACCGGTTTTGGCAGGAGTTTTTTTTATTACTGCTTCCATTTCATCAGTTGTTATTGGCCTATTCAGGCTTTCTGTTTCTTACTGACTCAGTTTTGGGAAATTGCATTTTTCTAGGAATTTGTCCATTTCATCCACATTGTCCAGCTTGTTGGCATATAGTTGTTCATAGTATTTTCTTACAATCCTTTGTATTTCTGTGGTGTCAGTGGTTACTTATCCACTGTTGTTTCTAATTTATTTATTTGGGTCCTCTCTCTTTGTTACTTGATGAGTCTGGCTAACGGATTATCAATTTTGTTTATCCTTTCAAAGAACCAGCTCTTGGTTTCACTGATTTTTTGTATTGATTAAATATTTCTGCTCTAATCTTTACTATTTCCTTCCTTCTACTTACTCTGGACTTTTCTTGTTGTTCTCTTTCTAGTTCTTTAAGTTATAGGGTTAAAGAGTTTATTATTAATTTTTCATGTTTTTTGAGGTAGGCCTGTTGCTATGAACTTCCCTCTCAGGACTGCTTTTGCCGAATTCCCGAGATTTGGGGTTGTTGTGTGTTCATTTTCATTTGTTTCCAGGAAGATTTTTATTTCTTTCTTGATCTTGTTGGTAACCCATTCATTGTTTAATAACATGCTATTTAGCCTCCATGACTTTGAATGTTTTTGGGTGTTTTTATTATAGTTGATTTCTAATTTCATTCCACTGATATGAGAAGATGCTTGATATGATTTCAATCTTCTTGAACTTGTAGAGACTTGTTTTGTGTCCTAACATGTGGTCTATCTTTATGAATGATCCATGTGCACTTGAGAAGAATGTATATTCTGCAACTTTGGGGTGAGATGTTCTATTTTTTAAAAAATATATATTTCATTGATTTTTTTACAGAGAGGAAGAGAGAGAGATAGAGAGTTAGAAACATTGATGAGAGAGAAACATCGATCAGCTGCCTTCTGCACACCCCCTACTGGGGATGTGCCCACAACCAAGATACATGCCCTTGACCGGAATCAAACCTGGGACCCTTCAGTCCGCAGTCAACACTCTATTCACTGAGCCAAACTGATTAGGGTGAGATGTTCTAGCAATGTCAATTAAATCCATCTGATCCTGTGTGTCATTTAAAGTGTCTGTTTTCTTGTTAAGTTTTGTCTGGAAGATCTATCCAGTGAAATCAGCGGGGTGTTAAAGTCCCCTACTATGACTGTATTGTTGCCGTTCTCTCCCTTAAAGTCTTCTACAAGTTTCTTTTATATATTTAAGTGCTCGTATATTGGGTGCATATATGTTTACCAGGGTTATATCCTCTTGTTGGATCGATCCCTTTAGTATTATGTAGTGACCTTTGTTGTCTCTTGTGATGGCCTTCATTTTGAAGTCTAATTTGCTACTCCAGCATTCCTTTCTATTTACATAGAATTTTTTTTTTCCATCCCTTTACTCGCATCTTGTGTGAATCTTTTGTTCTGAGGTGGGTCTCTTGTAGACAGCATATAGTTGGGTCATGCTTTTGTATTCATTCAGCTACCCTAGGTCTTTTGATGGACGCATTTAATCCATTTATATTTAAGGTTATTATTGACAGGTACTTATTTATTGCCATTTTAATTCTATATGCCTGGGTTTCTTTCTCTTTTTCTTCTTCTCATTATAACATTCCCTTTAGCATTTCTTGTAATGCTGGCTTAGTGATGATGTACTCCTTTAGCCTTTATTTTTTGTCTGGGAAACTCTTTATTTCACCATCTATTTTGAATGATAGCCTTGTTGGATATAGTAATCTTGGTTTCAGATCTTCTTTGGTATATTCTAAAATTTATACTTCTCCATGGTATATAAAACATTTATCCTAATTTCCATTTAAATCTTTCTAATTAATTACAATCAATTTAAGACTAAACTGCTGTGTGGGATTCTTTTTTTTTAAGACCATTTTACTATTTTTTAATTGATTTTAGAGAGGGAGAGGAATATTGATTATAGAGAGATAGA
Source organism: Myotis lucifugus (assembly GCF_000147115.1). Classification (NCBI taxonomy): domain Eukaryota; kingdom Metazoa; phylum Chordata; class Mammalia; order Chiroptera; family Vespertilionidae; genus Myotis; species Myotis lucifugus. The sequence goes on from NW_005872436.1 coordinate 20,927, forward strand.
AACATCAATGATGAGAGAGAATCATTGATCGGCTGCCTCCTGCACATCTCCTTCTGGGGATTGAGCCTGCAACCCAGGCATGTGCCCTTGGCCGGAATCAAATCTGGGACCCCTCAGTCCGCAGGCTGATGCTCTATCTACTGAGCCAAACCGGCTAGGGCCTGTGTGGGATTCTTATGTATAAGTATCTTAACTATGGCCCAAAACATAGTCTTTGAAATTACTTTATGGCAAAGCATGTGGTTATTTGTATAAATACTAGAAAGGAAATGACATTGATTAATGACTGTTTAAAATCACCAATCTAAGTTATTTATTTAAGCCATCTCCTGCCATAAGCAAAGAGATCAGTATACTCTAGTCATCACTTGCGATGAAGAAAGACGGTCAGCTTAAGGTCCCAGACACTTTTCATGTTCGAGGGGAGAGTAGTGGTCCAAACCAGCGCTGTGTTTCCCACTGGGTAGTGGTCCCGGTTCTTTTTATTCATCTCCGTGTCAGTCAGAAGCAGATCCACATGAGAGTTATGGAGCAGCGTATGGTTATCATCTCCCCAGGGTACTGCCGAGGGGTCGGTCTCTCATGCTCCCGGCAGTGTGGCGTCAGGAAGATGCTCAGCATGGTCATGCCACCCTGGGGAGCTCTACAGTAGGTGAGGGCCTTCTCCGTGGGGCTGAGCCTTCCTCGCCGTGGGTGCCACGAGACACAGGTCCTGCCAGCTGTGCCTGGAATTGACCTAGCAGCCGCCGTCACTGTTTTTGACCAGGACCACCCAATTAATGACTTTTTAAAAAAATATATTTTATTGATTTTTTACAGAGAGGAAGGGAGAGGGATAGAGAGTTAGAAACATCGATGAGAGAGAAACATCGATCAGCCGCCTCCTGCACATCTACTGGGGATGTGCCCGAAACCCAGGTACATGCCCTTGACCGGAATCGAACCTGGGACCTTTCAGTCCGCAGGCCGACGCTCTATCCACTGAACCAAACCGGTTTTGGCCCAATTAATGACTTTTTAAAAGAAAAAAAACACTTGTTCAGTTTCCTTGATGTTTTGTTGCCTTTATTGACACTGTGCCCTAGAAATTGTAAACAAGATAAAACCATAGAGTGATTTTTGAAACACCATAACATCTAAAGCAGAGGTTCTCAACCTTCCTAATGCTGTGACCCTTTAATACAGTTCCTCATGTTGTGGTGACCCCCAACCATAAAATTATTTTCGTTGCTACTTCATAACTGTAACTTTGCTACTGTTATGAATCGTAATGTAAATATTTGATATGCAGGATGTATTTTCATTGTTACAAAATAAGCATAATTAAAGCATAGTGATTAATCACAAAAACAATATGTAATTATATATGTGTGTTCCGATGGTCTTAGGTGACCCCTGTGAAAGGGTCGTTCGACCCCCAAAGGGGTCGCGACCCACACGTTGAGAACCGCTGATCTAAAGAGACAGCAAATGGAGTCGTGGTTTCCTGGAGCTGAGGGTGGAATGGGGATTGGCTGCACATGGGCAGGGGTGGGGGGTGGGGGGTAGAGGGGTGGGGAGAGGGGGCTTTCTGGGGTATGAAAATATTCTGGAACTGCATTTGGTGATGGTTGCACAATTCTATAAATTTACTAAAAATCATTGAATTGTAAATTAAAACAAGCAAATTTTATGGTAAGTTATGTCTCAAAACTGTAATATTAGATTTTTAAAAAAAATTCATTCAATATTTATTGAACTGTGAATGTTGCAAACACGGCTGAAACCTGAGACTCACACACGGGTCCCCCCACCCCCACCCCCCTCTCCGCCCCAGGCTCCTCCTTGGGAAAGAATCCTGGAGCAGGACCCGCCCAAACACCAGAGGGGGACAGGGAGGCATGGGGAGTGCAGGCAGGGAGACGGCGGAAGTCGGGGGACAGGGCCAGTGTGCAATGCTGGATTCTGGGGAGACACACACAGGCAAAGACCAGGGCACCCATCTGCCGGCAGCCGCAGAACACCAGGAAAAGACCGGCCGTTCAGTCCGTCCCACCATGAAGTGTCTGCTGAGGGGCTGGGCCAAGGTCACAGGGCTCCGCCTTCAGGGCACACGGCCTGAGCCTGGGCAGCTGTGTCCGAGCAGCCGTCACCTCCCTTCTTAGAGTGGACCAACTTCCCTGCTACCATGACCTCAAAGACCCCGGTAACCGGGGGAGTCCCCTCGCCGGCGATGGCCAGGCGTCCAGGGAACTCATCTTCTAACTGCTTGAGCTGAAGATACTTGGGCTTGTAGCCTCAGGCACCACAGTGAAGGGCCACTGCATCGCGGGCGGCGCCACCTCCTGGGCGGGGCTCGGGATCTGCGCCCCATGAGAACCCGCGCTGCCAAGACTTTCAATATTAGATCTTTCAAAAGCAAGAGCTCGTGTGTGCGTGTGTGTGTGTGTGTGTGTGTGTGTGTGTGTAACACTGGACACTGATGACCAGCTCCTGATGTGAAGCAAGAGGGTGCTTGTAGCTCAGCCTGTAGCCCTGCAGCCTGCTCCCTGCACCCAGGCCGACTGCTCACACTTGTGGAGCGCAGAGCTGGGGGCTCCCTGTCACAGGCCACCAGCGGCCCTGCTCAGCTCAGCTTTCATCAGCACCTTCTGTGCCCCATCTCCCTGGGGCCTTGGCACCCACCCTGTAGGGACTGTCTGGCAGCCGGAGGTGGAGAAGCCAGGAGCCCCAAGCAGTGGGCAAGGCCACATTCAGGCTCATGTACAGCATGGTTGTTTTTAAAAAATAAGTTTTTATTGATTTTAGAGAGAGGAAGGGAGAGGGAGTGAAACGTGGACGAGAGAGAAACATCCATCGGCTGCCTCCTGCACGCCCCCTACTGGGGACCAAGTCCACAACCTGGGCAGGTTCCCTGACAGGAAATTGAACCTGATGGGACAATGCTCAGCCACGGGGCCCAGCGGCCAGAGCCACAGTGTGGCTTTCAGTTCTTTCAGGGACTTATTAAGGCATTAAACACAGTGTGATTGTTAGCTAACGGAAAAGAACACGAGGAAAGACATCAGGACCTGAGGAATGTGTTAAGGTTAATGGTGAGGATGATGAGCTGAAGGAACATTAGAATACGCCTGCCTGGTACCCAGCGTCCCTCAGGGGCTCCTGGAGAGCGGCCACTGGTGCCCAACAGGCAGGTGCTCCGAGCAGGCGGCTGCAGGGGAGCCTGTAGGGGGGCCCGGCATGGCCTGGCGGTGGCGCAGGTGGGCGGGCACTGGGCAGGCAGAGGCACACAGGAGGCTCTGGCATCTGCGGGGCCCAGAGCCCAGGGCTGGAAGAAGGGCAGAGCCTCTGCCTGGGCCCCATGGCGGCTGTTCAGCCTTCTTTCCCTCTACAAGTCACTGCTTCTGGGAGAAGGGGGGGTGTGATTAGGGAGAGACAGACCCGGAGGGAAGCGGGGGTCGGCCCCACTTGCGAGTGTTCAGCTGGAAACCCCAGAATGCTCATGGTCACTGGAGGAGCTGAACTGTCTCTCCACTTTCCTTTGGTCCTTGATCTTGAGTCCAATGTCCATCCTCTTCTCAAAGAAGTTCACCAGCACAGACTCTGTCAGGATGGAGGCCAGGATCTGCTCGAAGGAGATGCTCCAGTCGGTGTCGACGGAGCCCCCGTTGCGGCTGGGGGCCAAGGGGCTGCGGGCCTCCGCGCCCACCAGCACCGTGTCGTCGGCCAGGTCCTCACACTGCAGGGAGCCCGTGCTGACCACCGAGTAGGAGGACATGGACATGTCGTCTTTGGTTTCGTCGTCAGACAGACGCTGGGAGGGGGAGCCCAGGCCCTCGCCACCGCCCCCTTCGCCCACCACCTGGCTCTCCTGCGGTGCTTTCCCAAGCTGGGTGTCTCCACCAGCTCTGGCCTGGGGGTCGCCCACAGCTGGTGGCTGGAGCTCCAGGGCAGGGTCCTGCGGGGGGTCGGGGGCTGGGGGCTGGTCCTCCCCGGGGGCCCCGTCCCGGGGCTTCCTGCCGGGCTGCCCCGAGAACCTCTTCCCCACCTCCCCGATGCGCAGCAGCAGGCTGGCCACCGTGGCGATGGCGTGGTACAAGTCCTGCTCCATGGAGTCTTCACTGAACATGTTGTAAAGCGTCTTGCACAGCTCAATGAACTGTTCCTTTTAAAGGGAAAAACAGAACAAGGGCAGGGAGCTGGTGGAAGACAGGTCAGGCTGCCAGTGCTGGCCACCGACCTGCGTGGGTGTGGTCTTGTTGGCACATCCATGCCCGCACCTTGTGGTGCCAGGTCAGACTGAACCATGAGGGTCCGAGAGGGAGGCGTGGCCTCAGAGGGCTCTATCTCCCAGCTGCCCTTCAGGACAGAGAACGACCTGGAATCTCTGTCTGTGTCCTCTGTCAGCAAATGGGCCTTTTTCTATCATGATTCTCTGGACCCAGTGACTACACAGATTTCCTCGCTGTGCTTTGGAGCCACCTCCAGCTTTTTATATCTTTAATCAGAGCAACTTCAACTCCTGACAAAGCTCTTTGGAGGGTGGTGACCAGACAAGTGCAGCCGGTCAGTGAGGGAAGGAGGTCCGGTTCCGGGTCCTGAGATCACACATGATGCCTCCTGCTCGCGGTGAGGCGCCGACTGCAGGGGCCCCTTTGGGTAGAGCAGGGCCACCCTCAGGCTGGTCCAGCAGGTGTGGCTCAGTGGCTGAGTGTCACGGTTTGATTCCTGGTCAGGACACATGCCTGGGTTGCAGGATGGATCCCCAGTGTTGGGTGTGCAGGAGGCAGCTGATAGATGTTTCTCTTTCATTAATGTTTCTCTCTCCCTCTCCTTTCCTCTCAGAAATCAATACAAATATATTTAAAAAAGAACTGCCTTTGGTTACATGTCTGTGGTCTGGCCTTGAGAATTCACCGAGACTCCAGGCTCCAAACCTAGAGACCAGCAAATCCACCAGGAGCCTGTGTGTGCAGAGCGCGCGTGTGGGCCCAGCAGCAGGAGCGCCGTGACACGTCTCCTTAAAGGTGGTGTGTCAAGTCTCTGCCCCTGAGAGGCCCACCTTCCCCAGTGCTTTTCTGGTTCATGGTCCTGAGTGACCGTGAACAAGCTGTCCCCACGACACGGCCCAACAGGCCCTGACACACCTGGCCTCCTGTCTTTCTGGGCTCGTCTCTGCCATCTGACTAGCGGGATCCAGAGGCAGACAGAACCCCGCTCTGGGGTGCGGGGGGAGGACCAGCTAGGCCACTCACGCAGCGTCTACTGCAGGCTCGGGGGGCCTACCTGGTTCATCTTGGGAAGGTCCTTAATGGTCTCCTTCTGAACCTCCTTCTCCTTGGCCCACATTTGAAGGTAGTGCCGGTAATCGGCGGGGCTGGTCCCCTTCTCCTCTGCGAGTTGGGAGAAAAAATTAAACTCCATCTATCAGATGACAGCGGGCTGGGGGCTGGCAGCAGGGAATGAGCGGGGTAGGGTGTGGTCTGGGCCCTTTGACAAACACCCCAGCATTTGGGGAAAGAACACTCCAGACCACTCAGGGGTCTCCCCTGGGCTATGCTAACGTAGGTTTGACCTAAACTGATAAAGATGAGCCAACCTGCCTTCCCCAAGCCCCAAGATGGTGATGGGACCATGGGAGGCTGGAATGAGGGCGCATGAGAAGGGTCCTGGCAGAAAGCAGGCACCGGGAGGAGGTGGCGGCAGCGGCGTGGGGAGGGGAGGTGTTCACAGCTACAAGAAGATCCAGGCCTGGGGCTGACATGAGCAGGGCCTCCCTCACACCCCCCTTTCCACAGGGAGAGCCTTGGACTCAGGCGGGGCTTGCCATGTCCCCGGTGGGGGCCTTCCGAAGTGACAGGGCACCGCACCCCGCTGGCCCCGCCTCCACGGCAGCAGCCGAGAGGGCCTGTATATACCTCCTCCTTTTCCTTGGACGTCCTCACTTCCAGCTCCCGCGCCCTCTTCCTGCTGCAGGGCTTCTGGACACCGAAAAAGAACACAGAACATTCTCCCGTTACGACTCCACGCTGAGGTCCGTGAGCGGCTAGTCCGTGGTCTCCTGCAGAAGCCAACAGGCCCTGGTGGCAGGCGCTGCTCTGCCCTCTGCACTGGCCGCCCGCCTGTCAGCAGGGGCTGCTCCTCTCCACCGGCTACATGGAACCCAGAGCCACCCAGCTCGCACTTCCTGTCTTTCAAAGGAATGTAAATCGCACCACTCAGTGTTTAAGTGAACGATGGTGCACATTATGGAGAAAAACTCCAAGAACGAAGTTCTGTAATCTCTGCTGAAAAAGGTCAAACCAAAGGGGCCTAATTAGTAATTTGACCTTCCCCCACACGGGCCGAGGATGAAGTTTTAAATACAGCTCGGCTCTGTATCTCTTCTTCTTCTTTAAATCCTCTCCTGAGGATATTTTTTCCATTAATTTTGAGAGAGAGTGGAAGGAAGGGAGTGACGGGGGAGAGAGAGACATCAATATGAGAGACACACCGATTGGTTGCCTCCTGCACCCTCTCCAACTGGGCCTGGGGATTAAACCGGCGTGGCTCAGTGGTTGAGGGCTGACCTATGAACCAGAAGCTCACAGTTTGATTCCCAGTCAGGGCACATGCCCAGGTTTGGGCTCGATCCCCATTGTGGGGCGTGCAGGAGGCAGCAGATCAAGGATTCATCATTGATGTTTCCATCTCTCTCTTCCCCCTCCCTTCCTCTCTGAAATCAATAAAAATATATTTTAAAAAACCCAAACCCTACAACCCAGGTATGTGCACGTGCCCTTAACTAGCAATAGAAACCACAACCTTTGGTGCGAGGTTGATGTTCTAACCACTGAACACACAGATCCGGGCTGCCCTGGGCATCTTGCCACATGCTGTTTGTAATTTCTGTTGGGTGTATCATCCTTGGTGTGTACTGTCCCCCTCATCCCCCCGAGAAGTTACAGGGCAGAGTGTTGGCCCTTTGGGTAAGTACATTATACAGCACCAGCTCGACTGCTAAGGCCAGGCCCAGAATGCCCCACCATCTGGATCTGGTGCTCCCAAGGGCTTAAGTGCAGCACAGGGATTTAAACAAACACATTCACCCCGAACAGGAAGGTGTGTGGGACACAGAAAACATTTCTCAAGGAAGCACCCACCACCCTCCTGCTCTGCCATGCATCCTGCTCGTGTTTTGCCTGTTTGCAATGACAGCGTTTGTGCTTGTTCCTATGAATGAGACAACGGGACACTTTTTGCACATGGCTGTGGAGCTGACGCTCTGGTGCCTGCGCAAGCCCCCCCTGTGCCCTCACTGACCACCCATGACAAGCCCTTGGCTATGGGTCCTCCTCAGGACTTAGCCACTCAGAAGTGTCCCTGGGACCAAGAGCTTGCAGGCCTCCTGACCGTGCAGGGAACTGTGAGGAAGGCAGAGCCCAAGGCCTGGAGGAAGCCCAGGGCAGAGGGTGCCGCTGCCCCCAGGGACTGACCTTGAGCCTCCCAGGGCAGGTAAAGATCCAGATCTGAGGCCAGAGGAGATGCTGGAAAGGAGAGGGGGGAGTGAAGGGCAGAGGGAGGGAGGGAGGCCAGAGTCCAGGAAGGCAGAGACAAGAGAAATGAGTGAGAACACCCCAGGGAGCTGCCCAGAGAGAGGCAGTGCCCTGGTTCGCGAGCACCCCAACAAGGCAGGTTCCCCACCCCTCAGGCTGCAGGCCACCTGTCCCAGCAGCGCTCACCTTCCGGGGAGCTGTCCTCCGTGAAGTAGTGGGCTGCTTCCAGGGCTGACTCGGCCTCCTCGGGGCTCAGGGCTGTGCTCAGAGCGAAAGCAGGGCGAGGGCAGGGAGAAACAATGTGACTCTCGCGAGGCCGTCCTGAGTCCTGGACAAGGTGTGCCCCCCACTGGCGTGCGCCCCCACTCCCTGCCCGCCATAGAGCCCGTGGTCATCATGAAGCCGGGTGCTGGTTATGGCTACTTTCTTGACTGACGTTGTTTTTGAAATGTAATAGTTGTCGCAGGTAAAAGTCTAGCCAGTGCAGCTGGAGGCCAGGGAGCGGCCAGCCTCCCTCCCTGTGCTGTGGCCCAGAGGGCCTTCTGGGATGTTTGTGCTCCTGCCAGCGTATGTGCAGGGACCACCTGTGCACAAGTGACTCGCTCTTCTCACTTCCTGCATCCTGGACACTGGTCCACATGGGGACTTTCTCTGAAAGTGGTCCCTGAGGGACCCACACGGTTCAGTGGGGGCGTATTCTCCCTGTTGTGGGAGGGAGTGCAGTGCGGGCTGCGCAGTGTGTGGCACTGGGGAGGTGGCAGGGCCTGGCCCAGTGGGAGAGAGCGCCAGCCTCTCCCTCAGCAGAATCATTGGCGGCCAATACAACCTCCCTGGAGGCCACTGTGGCTTGTGGCCTCACAGGGAAAACCAGCCACAGGCGAGGGCAGTGAGAGCAGGGCTTCCCGCTCTGGCTGCACAGAAACTACCCTCTGGGGTGAGTGTGGCCCCAGCAGTTAGCAAATCCCTCCCAGGCAGTGCTGACACGCGTGGCCAGCAGCAGCAGGAGGGCGGCTCCACCCAGAGCAGGGCCTGGGGCCAGGACTTGCACCTGCCCAGCCCCAGCCCCTCAGGGACCCGCCCTGGAGAGCTCTCCTCGCAGCCACTCTTGCTAACTCTCAGACCAAGATGGGGGTGCGCCTCAGCACTGGCTCATGGGGAGGGGGAGCCCCCACTCCACTTGCCCCCCCCGCCCCCAGGCCTGTGCTTGGATGCTGAAGGGCAGCTCTGGACAGTGAGGGGCCTTCCCCGGGGAGTGGGCGGGAGGCTCACCGGGGGGCAAGTGCAGCTTGTAGAGGACCTTGAGCTTCTCCGTCAGGTCCCCGTGGTACATGCCGCCTGTGGAGGGAAGAGGCTCACTGGCAAGAGGGCTCCTAACCCCACGCCTGCCCTCTCCTCCTCCCCTTCTCCTGGGCCCTCCTCACAGCTGCCGCCCTTGGGGAGGGTCCCAGGAGTGGGCCCAGGCCTCCTGCTGCCCGAGCTTCCTTCTTCTCTGGGGCCCACAGACCCAGCGTGGGCAGCACTGGGCTGAGGGACGGAGGAACCCCATTGGGCCCCCACGTCTCCAGTGGAAAATGGCCCTGGAGCCACTCACTCATCCCTGTCACGAATTCCTTGAAGTTGATCAGCGAGTCCTTGTTTCGGTCCAGGAGCCGGAACATGCGCCCCGCCAGCACGGGCGTGTGGGCGCCACAGGCCCAGGGCGTCAGCCTGGCAAAGAGTTCCTGGAACTGGCTGGCGTCGATGCGGTACTGCTCCAGGTAGGGCAGGCTGGGGTCCCGACGCACAGCGGCGGGCCTGCTGCTCCCCCAGTACTGACTCGCCAGGTGCTTGGCCTGCAGGGGCACAGCCTGGTGAGACGGGGTCCACGTGCCCCCCTCCTCCTCCAGCCACGGCTGCAGAGGCCCGAGTGTGAGCGCCGAGCTGCACAGCCTCCCAGGACCCCAAGCTGGAGCCTCCAGCCCTGTTCACAGGTGTGGGTGCTGGGACAGGCCACGGTGGGCCACGGGCGAGGGGCAGCGCTGGCTCGACTGTTCTGACCCTAAGGCCACAGCACAGCGGCCACCTCAGGGGCGGAACCAGAGGCAGATGGGGCCGAAGGGAAAGGACCGGAACCGACCAGTGTGGCCTTCAGCACCCTTTTCCCTCGCCTGTTAACAGCACCTGGAAAGCCCCTGTCCCCGCCTCAGCAATGGGCAGGCAGATGGCCCTTCTGACCCAGTGACACTCTCCTACAGTCACGGCACCGAGCCTTCCGCTAAAACCACTGGAAAGAATCAAGTAATGGGCAGGGGGGTTACTGAGGACAGGGCGACCCGGCCGCCGATGACAGCCCTGCCACTCCGCAGGGAGAGCAGCCCAGCGGCATGTGGGGGGGAGCCTGACAGCGGGGGTGAGCCCGGACCCTGCCACGCTTGAAGCTGAGCACGCCCAGGCTTTCGTCACACGGGCCAGGCATTCCCTCTCCTGTGTGAGCTGGCGAGCGGGTTTTCTAACACTAATCATGTCCTGCCTAAACTCCAAGGACTTCCTCCCACCACAGCAGTCTGGCCGCTGCATGAGGATGCCTCGGGGACAGGATGGGGCCGGTGCTGCCCTTGCTCTTGGCTGTCACCTTAAACACCATGTAAAGGTCCTCCAGCTCTTCCACTGAGAAGCCAATGTCCCCAGGTATAGCCCGGACCTGGGAGGAAAGAGAAACGAGTGAGTGACAGCTTCTCAGGCTCCTGCCATGGTGAAGGCGAGACGCTCTTTGAGGGAATCCCCGTGAGGATGAGGAAGGAGAGGAGAACCCGTCTTGGTGCTGCCCGCTGGTCAAGCATCGGAGGCAGTCCATTCAGGAAAGAGGGTGTGGCCCATGGCTTCCCCCCACACCACCTGCCACTCGGTTCACACTCCCTCCTGGTGGGGACGGGGAGCTCCCTGTCCGGAATGACCGGTCAAGGACATGGGGTGAGGGGCAGGCATCGCGCGGCCGCTGTCTGGGTCCCTGGGAAGACCCTGACACTGGCTCTTTGGAATCGTTCTAGAACTTCTCAGGAAATCCTCCCTCCAGAGATGAGGGAACAAAGGCTCTAGCAGACCTCGGTGGGCTGGGTGGGTGGAGGGTGCCTGAGTGTCACTACCCAGAGGCAGGGCACTGCCAGGCGAGGGCTCGGCACAGAGGAAGACCGCGTTTGGCCTGTGGACACTGGGTGTCAGATAAGCTTCCCAGTGACCAACCCACGGGCAGGACACAGTGACTGGCACAGGCGCCCCGATGCCAGTCCCACTGAGGCAGCACTAGGGAACTGCGCCTGCCCCGCCCTGAGGGGAGCCCTGAAGGCAGCACAGCAGGAGCGCCCACATGGGGTACCACCCCACCTTTGCCCCCGGCAACCTGGGGCCATCATACCACACTCCTCTTGGCCGTATCCTCCAAAGACTGGATCACTTTCAGCCTCTGTTTAAACCTCATCTGTTCAATGTCGTCGGCCCTCAGGCTGCTGAATTTCTATGGGCCAAGGGTGACTCAGTGAGGTGAGGTAGAACCACAGAGCAGAGGGCCACCACTGCTGGGCCACCCGCACCACAGGGACCAAATGAACGGCCTGGCCGAACACCCCCGGTCAGTGCTGACCTCATAGGACACTTTAAGGAGGTCAAAGATGTCCACCTCTTCAGGAGGGTCATCTCCACTGGTCAGCAGGGCGTGGAGGTGTGGGATGGGCGGAGAAACACTCTGCTTATTGACCACATTATCCAGGTATCTGGAGGGATTAAAGGACAGAAGTCTAGAGCGCTAACAGGCGACAGTGATGTGGAGGGACTTAATTTGCAGTCTCCCAATTAATGAAGGAGCCTGCTGAGGGCTGGGCATCCTGCAGGGCGGTGAGAGCTGAGCCCTGCACATCAGTTATCCCCCGGGAGGTAGTGGAGAGAAGGCCTTGCTCCCTCAAGGCCTGAGGAAGCCAGACTGTCCTCTGGGGTCCCATGGGCAGGACCCTGGATAAGCCAGATCCTCACATACTAGGAGACGCTTTGTCCATTGGAAGGATGTGCTCCCCACCTTTGTCGAGCCCTCGGGGACTTGGGGACTCCCTGGCCAGGAAGAATCAGGGACCAAAGGAATGCCCCGGGAGAAAGGCACAAGGGGCCCCGCTGTGGGGGGTCGTAGGGACCTGCTTCCCCAGGGACACAGCCTTAGGACAGGGCTTGACCTTGGCCGGCCAGGACCTCACGCCCCCCCAGGCTTGCTGGGCTGGGCTGACACTCAGGTGGGAGAGGGTGGCTGATCCACACCACAGGCTCCTGCCCGAGGCCCGATGTTTCTGTGTGAGAAGGGCGTGAGAACCCGTCTCAGACTCTGGCCACTGGCTGAACCTCCCACAGCACCTGGGCTGGCTCAGCAGTTGAGTGGCAGTGTCCCAGGCTGTCCTGGGCAGCTGGCATGCCAGGTGGGCCAAATACGTGCACACGGTCAGCAGGACTATACAGAGCTCAGGGTCTCGGTGGGAATGAGGCCAGGAGGGGCCTGGATGTAAGTGGTCTGAAGGCCAGGCTGGGGGACTCAGCTCCTTTGTACAGAGAACCACCAGTGGTATAGGGAGCCCCCATGTCCAGGGGAGAGATGGTGAAATTCTGATCAGCAAGATCCCTGTGGGATGCTGGTGGGTGAGAGGGGAGCAGGGAGAGCCATAATGAAGCAGGCTCGGGCTCATGGCAGGAGTGTCATGGGCCTGGAGGGGGGCTGGATCCTCCAGAGCGTCTATGAGGACCGGAGAGGCGGAGGATGCCAGGACCACTTTTCAGCAATCGCGGCAGGTCCGCGTGAGCCTCGGGCTGGGGGTGGGAGGAGTGATGCTGCTGGGCTCAGGGAGGCACAAGCAGGAGGCCCCGCTCCTCCCTGCCCAATGGCCCTCCCGCCCAACATGCTGGGGCTGACCCGTTTCATCTTCTCCAGGTGGTGATCACTACCCTCGGCCATTTATCTCCCACTGAGAGGAGGCCCCGGCCCCCTCCTGGAGTGCCCCTGACTCTAGCCCTGCCTGGGCTCTTGCTGACCAAGGACTGCCCAGGGCCGAGGAAGGGCGGGCTCTCCAGCAGGAGAAGGGAGGCCACTCGGTCACCTGCCCAGGATGGTCATGGCCTCGCCCTCGTCGCTGCAGTCCAGCAGCTTCTCCATGTTGGCATCCAGGATGGCCAAGGCCAGCTGCAGGACCACCTTGATGCCCTCGTAGAAGAAGCAGTCGACAATGACCACGGCGCTCTCGAAGGGCATGACGCTGAGGAAGAGGGTGAGGAACCAGGAGAGCGAGATGCTGGCGATTACCCCGAGGTCTTGCATCTTCTCAGAGAGCTGGGGCAGGAAGTCTCTCGTGAGCTCTTCGAAGATTCCTTGGTCCACCAGGGCCCCTAGTGAGAGCACGCAGAAGTGGACGGTGGCCCGCGTGGAATCCAGGGCCTAAGGGGCAGGAAGCCCAGGGGTCCCTGGCCAGCTCCGCCTACACAGCTGCAGTGGAGAGCCACATGCAGGCAGGCCCTGGTTGTCTCACCAGATTTCCTGTGGAGGCCCCAGGGGTGGCTGGCAGGAGGAGATGTTATACATTTGGTGGTTTAAAATAATTATTTCTTCCATTATACTGGGGATTTTTTTCTGGGACAGTAACAGTGATCTTGGTGGCTTCTGTGGGTACCTGCCTTGAAGCTGATGAACAGATATGATTCTAAAGGACCCCGAGAGTAGAGACCCCTGAAACGAATCTTGAAAGAGCAGACATACTTTTGTACATCACAGAACACATTGGCAAGTGCACTTCCACTGCTAACACAGAACCCCTGCTGCGGCCGTGAGAGCTGGGCTGGGTAAGAGGTGCACGGTGTACTGTACACTCGAGTTGTGAGGCTGGAAACTGTCCACAATAAAAAAGCTTAAGAAGAGTTAGATGCTTCGGAATTTAGGCACCAGCCGACTTTGACCCACCACCAGTATGTAAGGCCTGCTCTTCCTGCAGCCATCCCCGGGGTCCACAGGCCGTCTGCCTGGACGGCCAGGGCTGCCTGCATGGCTCTCCACTTGGCAGCGTCCGGTTTGTCCAATGGGGACAGGGGCTGTCTTCAGCCGGCAGCATGGCCGAGGCCTCCGAGGGCTCCCGTGTAGGACATGCGGGGCAGGGAGCCAGCCCCAGGGAGGCCCCACCCTGGAGCCACCAGCCGGCAGGCACTCACCCACCACCCTGGTGTTGTAGTAGTCGGGCAGCATTCGCTCGCAGAGGGCCACCAGCAGCCAGAAGGCCTCCTCCTCGCTGCCATAGAGCAGGAGCACAGAGGTGACGATGTTCATGGCCTGTGGGCACAGAGACGGTGAAGGAGGCTCCGGAGCTGGACACCAAGGAAAACTGTCAATTCCCCCAAAGGGTTTGGCACTACAATCAAGTCCGGCGACAGCAAACCATCCCACTGGGCTATGTATAATTTGTCAAAAAAGTAATTCGCAGGAAATCAACTTGACAAAAACAGTCAGCCACGTCCCTCAAATCGGGCAGCTGGCACTTGGAAAACTGAGAAGGCAGACATGAGCGCGTGGCACTTGAGTGGCATCCGGTGTCTGAGGTGTGAGTACAGGTGGACGTGTAAGTGAGCTGTGTGCGAGGCTCCATGGCTACAGGGAGACTATGGCAACACTGGGACCCGCACAGCACTTCAGTGGTGACATCTTAGCTTAAAAATGACTTAAAGCTAGCATACTGGCTTCCCATGCACTGGTGAGATCCATGCAGAACACTGGCCCCACAGAAAGTGATTTTGGGGGAGTTGGTCTGTTTTTCTGAAGCCCAGGAGCAAGCTATGGGAAACAGGAAGCCATCTGACCTGACCAGAAAAATGCCCGCTAGATTTACAATAAAATCCTGCCAGAAATGCAAATCAAAGCTTCAATGAGATGACACCTCACCCCATTAGGATGGCTGTTACCAAAAACACAGAAAATAACAAGGGTTGGTGAGGATGAGGAGAAACTGGAAGCCTTGTGCATTGCTGGTGGGAATGTAAATGGTGTAACTTCTGTGGAAAATGCTATGGCAATTCCTAAAACATTTAAATATAGAACCGTTACATGACTGGCACTTCCACTTCTGGGTATATAAACAACATAACTGGAAGCAGGGACTGCAACAGATACTGTGTACTCGGTTCATAGCAGCATATTCACAACAGTCAAAGATGAAGGAAGCCAAGTGTCCATCCTTAGATGACTGGATTAACAAAGTGTGTTCTATACACACAATGAAATATTACTCAGCCTTAAAAAGGCAGGAAACGCTAACACAAGCTACAACATGGATGAACCTCGAGGATATTATGCTAATGAAATAAGCCAGCCACAAAAGGACAAATACTCTCTGAGTCCACTTATCTGAGGTTCCTCGAGGAGTCAGGTTCACAGAGACAGAAAGAACAGTGGTTGCCAGGGGTAGCTAGGGGAATTGCTGAAAGAGTTCTGGCAATGGATGGTAGTGAAGGCTGCACAGATATACTTAATGCCATAGAGCAGTCACTTCTGACTCATTTTTTTTGGTTGATTTTTCTTTGTTAAATGGCATTTACATATATAAAATAAATATCAAAAATATAAGTCTTTGTTTTACTATGGTTGCAAATATCAAAAAATTTCTATATGTGACACGGCACCAGAGTTAAGTTAGGGTTTTTCAAAATGCTGACACGCCGAGCTCAAAAGGTTCGCCATCACTGCCATAGAGTGTACACTTAAGAATGAATGGTGAAGGTGTTAAGTTTTATTATGTGTTTTTATCACACACACAAAATAATCAAATGACTCCAGGACCTATACCAGAAGCACACAGAAGAAAACAATATATAGCATGGGGATGAGATGAGCAATTGTTTCTAATTACCCCTTGGAACGGCACCCTTCAAGTTATTATGTGAGGCCATCACTCAGGCCCAGGGCCATGGGGACCTGCTCCCATGAGCCTCTGGTGGGTGGTGCTCTCTGGGTCCCTGATAAGCCCCTCACCTGGCAGTAGCCGATGGTAGGGTTTCGGAAAGCATAGGCAGTCAGCACCCGCCGAAGCGCGGCGATCCCGAGCTCGTTCTGGAAGGCAGGGTGCTCGGGCATGGAGCGGTGGAGGTCTCGCTCAATCTCCTCCGTGGCCAGGCTGTACCTCCCTGTGGACTTCTCCACCAGCTCCGAGTAGTAGCCAGGGTGAGTCACCATCTCATTCCAGGCCCCTGTGGAGACACGGCGGGAGCTGTCTCCTCCCCTCCTGGGGCTTCAGGACAGTGCCAGGCAGTTTGGGGACGACAATGGACCACAGAGAAGTGGACTTTGGGATCAGTCATGTGGTGGGAGGCAAAGGTTCCCTCGTGACTGCTCCTTGTAGGGGGCACCCCCCCAAGTTCCAATGGCTGATACCCCGCCTCCTGAAACTGTCCAAGTGGCCCAGGGTGTGCATGTGGTCAGAATCTGTCCCAGGGAAAGGCCAGGGGGGCTACTCGAGTCCCACTGCGGGTGGAGAGGTGTCAGCCGGCGACAGCGCCCCGCCCCGCCGTCTGCTCTCCAGGACTCCGCTCCTGGTGTGGGCCCAACCCAGGCCCCTCACAGCGGAGTCCCATTTCCACCCTGTGAAGCTCAGGCAGCTCCTGCCTGGCCAACTCAGGAGCCAGCTGGGGGTTGGCAGGGCAGCTCACCAGAGAAGAGGAGCCAGAGCTCCCCACGGAGGCCCTCGGGAATGCCCTTCAGCACCAGGTCCCGGGTCGTGGCCGTGCGGTACA
This sequence comes from Myotis lucifugus, assembly GCF_000147115.1. Classification (NCBI taxonomy): domain Eukaryota; kingdom Metazoa; phylum Chordata; class Mammalia; order Chiroptera; family Vespertilionidae; genus Myotis; species Myotis lucifugus. The sequence continues at coordinate 37,213 of NW_005872436.1, forward strand.
TGCACACGCCGCGCCCGTACTCGGAGAAGTGGATGTTCCATAACTCCTCCTTCATCGTCTCCTTGGCCTGGGGGAGAGGCAATGAGGGGCTACGTGTGACCCAGGTTGCTGGGGCCGGTGGCTCTCCTACCTTCCTTCTCCATCTGGCACGCTGACCGCCACCTCAGGTTTCCAAGGGCTCACAGTAAATGCCCCCAGCTCAGGCTGCACTGAGCACAGCACCAACCTCAGGCAGCAGACACACGGGCCTCCCTGCAGAGGCCTGGGGCCCACAGGGACGACACTGTCTGTGATGGGCACAGAATCACAGGCTGGCCCTGCCCCCCCACACGTGGGCCTGGCATGGCAATGGAGCCCCGCTCTGGGCTTACCCTTTTGGCCCCCAGGTCCTCCACTGGCGCGTTCCTCCGGAAGAGTTTGAGCAGGCCCTGGGAAGCAGTTGGCGCCTCCTGCGCGAGGGAGCTCTGGCAGCCACCACAGGATGAGCTGGGGCTGGCGGGCTGCTCTGATGCCTCCTGAGGAGCTTGAGAAGACTGGAAAGTACACACAGAGGGCGACACTGAGCCCGCAGGCCTCCCAGGTGCACACAGTCACTGCCCGAAGGGGGCAGCACTGGGGGGGGGCCACACCTGGTCTGGACCAGCAGGAGCCTATGCTTCGGCCTGGTCCCACCACCTCGCCGAACTCCTACACTGTCCTCCTCACCAGGCCCACCCACGCCGGCTGGCTTCTCGCTGGAGGGTTCTGGGCCCATCCTGTGAGGCCTGCTCAGTGCGGTCAGGGCCAGGAGAGAAGAAACTCTGAGAAGCCAGCTCGTGTAGCCCAAGGGGCCTGCCTGCGGCACCGAGTTCCCAGGGACACTATCCTTATTCCAGCCTCTGGGCTGCAGACCCAGCGGACCCCATGGCTGATGGTGGCATCTGCCATGACTGTTCCGGGCCCCTGGCCACAGGGATCAGCTCAGGTTGGGACTGCCAGGAAAGAGCACGAGGACCCCATGGAGCACGCGCACCGAGCCATGCAGGAAAGTGGCGCAGAGGCCCGGCCCCAGCGCAGGCCCAAGCCTGACAGCCTTTTCAGAGCGACAGGTCCCTCCTGCAGGTGCCTCCACAACTGTCTGCTGAGTGAGGGAAGGCGGCCTTCCTCAGGCTGCCCGTCCACTGCACTCCTGGGGCTCTGGAGGCAAAGATAAGGGCACAGACCTAGAACTGGATGTAAGGAGGGGGTCCTCGCCTGTGGATTATCTCTACTTCGGGCTACCTCCCCGCAGGGTCTAACCTGCATTAGGGGAGGCCCCGCCCCAGTGCAGGAGCCGGGGAATCTGCTTTCCCATTGCACAGATAGCCAACGGCAAGAGAAATGAACCCTGTGGGTTTTCGGAACCTACGGGGAATGCACATAGGGCTGGCAGAAGGAGGGCACCAGGAACACAGGTCTGCAAGGAAGCCCTGAACTTCAGGGTTCTTCCCTGGCTTTCTGGAACCGAGCCTCCGGCCCTCCATGCTAAGTTCCTAGCCTGACTCCTCCCCTCCCCCCAAGGAGAAGGTCTCCTCAGGGAAGCACTGGCATCCCAGCCCCTTTAGGCACAGTCTGGGTGATGCCCAACACCTGCCTTTGCCCCTTGCTCTCCAGACTATATTCTGCCTGTGGGCACCTGACTTCCAGGCAAGCTTGCCACTGTGGGCAATGGCCTGTGCAGGGAGCTTGTCCTCTGGCCCAGGGGTCAGATGGTCTAGGGCCAGTGTCCTCTCTGGTTCTCCCCTCAGCTCCTGCCCTGAGTGCCCACCGACAGAAACAGTGCTGCTCTTGGGTGGACACTGGTCACTGGCTCCCTGGAATCCACTTCCACTTCTGCCAGCAGCAGTTTCCCGTTTTCACGTGGGGCACATCTCTCTCCACTCTTGGCCCCACACTTTGTGGGTTCTGCTGAGACCTGGGGTGATGACCCCACACTAATTAATTAGCATTTCTACTCATAGCCTCAGGGAACTTGGGGTACTGTGTCACCCAGTGGCCACCAGGACGTGCAGTGGTGACTCTACAGGGAACATGAGGATGAGCCAAGGAGGATGCAGGGGCTTCTGCCATCCTGGTACCACCCAGCCTGGGGATGCACTGCTGGCAGGAAACCACGTTCAGTGGGCAGAAGCCACCTTTGATGACAGGTGGCCACTGCATGGCCTTCTCGGCTTCGTGGGCCAGTAGGCTCCCTCTGCCAGCTCCAGTCTGGGCTGGGGCTTCTGCCCTTGCGTCCTCCCGTCACCTCTGACCCCACCAGCCACCACACCACACTCCCCCTTTTCTATGTCCCCTGCATGGGGGACTCTCCACGTTAAACCCATCAAACTCTACTCTTTCAATATGTACAGCATAGTGTAAGTCCATGGTACCACAGCAGAGCAGTTTTTAATAAAAACTTTAAAAAGGAGAAAAAGATAAGCCTGCTAGTTCATATCCACAGCCCACCCCTCTGCCCTAGCTGGTGTTCTGAAATGGATCTGGGGGCCACTAAATACTTTTTCATGACAAACTGCTAGAATCCAGGGGAAGGACCTAGTGCAGACCGAGAGTGCCCTGGTGCAGAGCTTTGTCGGGTGTTTTTGAGATTCTCGATGGCGAGCGCCACCCTAGCTTCTCCCTCTCCCCTCAGCTCGTTAGCGGATTCTGCATGCAGTTCTGTTTACTAGTACTTATCAGTCAATGAGCCTGAGGAATCTGCTCCCAGTTTCATGGGCTGTTTCTTAGTCACTTGCTGAGGGTTCTGTTCAGTGAGGCATCACTTTTGGGGGGAGGGAGCTATTTTTTGGTTATTTCTGAACTTCAGGCCCTTAGGGCTTTTCCTCTCCCCTCCCTGGCCCCAGCACAGCTGTGATGCTGTGTCTATGCAGAATAATGGCCCCCCTCCCCCCCCCCCCCCGTGCTTGGACCCCACCACTGCAGTCAGGGGTGTGGCAATGCCTTTTCTCCTGGTTTTGTTGAAGATGCTGTCTGTGCACTTTTGCTTTTACTCTTTCTTTAAAAAAAATATTTTATTGATTTTTTACAGAGGAAGGGAGAGGGATAGAGAGTTAGAAACATCAATGAGAGAGAAACATCGATCAGCTGCCTCCTGCACACCCCCCACTGGGGATGCGCCTGCAACCAAGGTACATGCCCTTGACTGGAACCGAACCTGGGACCCTTCAGTCTGCAGGCTGAGGCTCTATCCACTGAGCAAAACTGGTCAGGGCTGAACAACTCTTATCAAGGCCACCAGGACCTCTCTTTGCCATCTCCAGTGGTCAATTCTTAGTTCTCCTTATCCTTGACCTTAAACGTCATACGTCCAAAACGGAATTCTTCCAAACCTGCTCTTCCTGCATCGTCCCCCGTCACTGAATGCGGTTCTGTCCCCTGAGCTGCCCCGGGCAAAGCCAGTGTCATCTTTGGCCCCTTTCTGTCGCTTATACCCCACAGCTGACCCATCAGTTCTCAGAACTGCCTTCAAAATATACCCTGTGATACATTAACTCCAAACAATCCCAAAAGGAAAATAAGAAAATAATTTCATTTACAACAGCACCATAAAGAAAACAATATTTAGGAATACACTTAACCCTGGAGGTGAAAGGCATACACTGAAAAGGAAAAGACACCGCTGAGAGAAATGAAAGAAGACACAGAGTAGAAAGACATACGGTGTTCACAGACTAGGAAACCTTAAGACTATGAGACATCAGCACTGCCAAAGGGATCTACAGATTCAGTGCAACCCCTATAAAAAACCAAATGACTTTTTTGCAGAAATAGAAAAATATTTTCTAAAATTCATATGGAAACTCAAGGGATCCCAAATAGCCAAAAACATCTCGGAAAAAGAATAAAGTTGGAGGTCTCAGACTTCCTGATTTAAAAATTTACTGTAAAGCGACAGCAGTTAAAACAGTATGGCACTGGCATAGAGACAGACATATAGACCAATAGAATAGAACTGAGAGTTCAAGAATGGACCATCACATTTACGGTCAAATGATTTCAACAAGGGTGCCAAGACCATTCAACGTGGAAGGAATAGTTTTTACAACAAATGGTGCTGAAAAACTTGGATATCACACACAAAATGATGAGGTTGGAGCCTTACCTCACATTATACACAATGGCTAACTCAAAATGGAGCAAACACCTAAATACAAGAGCTTAAATTATAAAACTTTTAAAATAAAACAAAGGAAAAGCTTCATGACATTTTGAAATGACAATTATTTCTTGGAGGTGACATTAAAAGCACAAGTAATAAAAGAAAAATAGGTAAACTGAACTATATTAAAATTAAAAACTTATCTGCATCAAAGGACATAATTATCAGAATGAGAAGGCAACCCATAGAATGGGAGGACATATTTGAAAATCATATGTCGATAAGAGGCTAATATCTACAATATATTAAGAAGTTCTAACCCTCAACAACAAAATCAAACAACCCAATTAAAAAACACCTGATGCCGGCCTGGCTCAGTGGTTGAGCGTTGACTTATGAACCTAGAGGTCATAGTTTGATTCCTGGTCAGGGCACATGCCTGGGTTGCAGGCTAGATCCCCAGTACAGCATGAGAGAATCATTGATGTTTCTATCTCTCTCTCTTTCCCTTCCTCTCTGAAATCAATAAAGATATTAAAAAAAAATAGGTAAAGGACCTGAATAGACATTTTTCTAAAGAGGACATACAAATGGCCAATAAGACATGAAAGGATGCTCAACATCACTAATCACTGGGAAATGTAAATCAAAACCAATGAGATATCACATCACACCCATTAGAATGGTTATTGTAAACAAAACAAAACAAAAAAAACCACCCAGAAAATAACAAGCATTGGCATGGATCAGGAGAAACTGGACCCTTTTACACTACTGGTAGGAATGTACATTGGTGCAACTAATGTGGAAGACCATACGATAATGCCTCAAAACAGTAAACATTGAATTACTTTTGATCCAGCAATTCTACCTCTGGGAAGTTCTCCAAAATAACTACATGTAGGGTCTTGAAGAGTAATGAGTAGAAATTTTTATATCCATGTTCATAGGACCATCATTCACAACAGCCAAAAGGTAGAAGCAACTCAAGTGTCTATCAAAAGATGAATGAATACATATCTTTTTTAAAAAATTAAATTTACTGCCTGGCTGGTGTGGATCAGTGGTTGAATGTCAACCTATGAACCAGGAGGTCACGGTTCAATTCTGGTCAGGATATATGCCTGGGCTGTGGGTTCAATCCTCAGTAGGGGTCTGCAGGAGGCAGCTAATCAATGATTCTCTCATCATTGATGTTTCTATCTCTCTCTCCCTCTACCTTCCTCTCTGAAATCAATAAAAAGATATATTAAAACAATCACATCAAAATTACAACTAAAATACAGGACAACAATCATTCACAACCGCCTGAAAGCTGGCTGAATGGAAGTCCTACAACTAGAGAAATAAAGAAGAAAGCACATTGAGACTGGTAGGAGGGGCAGAGACGCAGAATGGGCTGGTCTGACACCCATATGTACCATTTTTTTAATCAGAGGGAGACTGTCTTTGTGGAAGCTGGCTGTGAAGACCAATGGGACCCAGCCTCACACCAGACCCCAGCCCAGGGTTCCAGAGCTGGGAAGAGAAGTCCCCACAACTATGGGCTGTAAAAACCAGTGGGGACTGTGGCTGAGTAACATGGAGGCTGCTAGAGACCCAGGTGTTCCTTTTAAAGGGCCGGTGCATGAACTTACTCGAACTCCCAGCACCAGGTGGCTTTGAGGGAACCCAGACACATACAGGGAGGAACTAGATTGTCTGGCATTGGGGCAGGAACTCGGGGGTGGCTTTCTCCTAGACAGAAGTCCTCACAGGGGTCATTGTTCCAGTGCTGGGATCTCCCCTGTCACAGGGCTGACTGGCAGCCATATCTGAGCCTCCATCAGCCCAGAGCACACTGTTTGCTCCACCCTGATGATTTCCTGAAACCCCGCCCCATCCAATTTGCAGCCCCAACCAAGGTGTTTGTAGCAGCTTTTCTAAATGAATGGTCAGTCCTGGCTCAGGCTTTGCTAAAATCTCTCAAACAAGCTGCAGCTGGTGACAGTGTGCCCCAAACCTATCAATAAAAGGCCCAAGATCTGGCACTAGCACCAGCCTGCCTTGCTTCACAGCTGGGCCTCACCTGGGCACCTCCAACCCCAATACAAATAGCAAATAGCAGCCATCTGCAGATCTCTCTGTAGCTCCTGAAGGTTAGCCCAATTAGTGGTTGAGTTTGCACCTCCCTGGAGGCCCTAGAGCAGGGGTCCTCAAACTTTTTAAACAGGGGGCCAGTTCACTGTCCCTCAGACCATTGGAGGGCCAGACTATAGTTTTATAAAAAACTATGAACAAATTCCTATGCACACTGCACATATCTTATTTTGAAGTAAAAAAACAAAACGGGAACAAATACAATATTTGTATTTGCATGTGGCACGCGGGCTGTAGTTTGAGGACCCCTGCCCTAGAGTCAGTACACATGATAGGTAGCTTCAGACCATAGCAGATTACAACTCTTCACATCCACAAGTGACACACTCAATAGGCAGACTCAGTGAGCACCAAAGCCCCACTGAAACAAGTCCTGCTCCATAGGGGTGTCTCCTGGACAAAAGGTCTCCCACTATAGTCACAGTTGGTCCTCATAGCCAATTGGACTGGAGGTCAACTCCTCCCAGAGATGCCAATAGCAATCAAGGCTCAACTACAGGACTGTGCACACAGCCCAAACAGGGGTGCAGCTAGAGTGCCCAGCTCAGGTGACTGGGGAGACTAAGCCACTGGACACCTACTAAACAAGGCCACTCTACCAATTCTAAGAGACAAAGCAGTTCTACCTAATACATAGAAACAAACACAGGAAATCAGCCAAAATGCTGAGACAAAGAAACATGTCACAAATGAAAGAAAGGGAAGCAAGAAAACTACTGGATACAGAGTTCAAAACCATGGTTATAAGGTTACTGAAGGGATTTAACGAGACTTTAAAGGATCTTAGTGAGAATGTCAAAGACATGAAAAAGGACCAGTCAGAAATTAAGCATATACTAACTGAAATAAAGAATAATTTTACAAGGATTCAATAGTAAAGTAGCAGATTCTGAGAATCAAATCAATGATTTGGAATATGAGGAAGTAAAAAAACCACCCAATCAGAAGAGCAAAAAGAATCTAAAAAATGAAGACAGTGTAAGGAACCTCTGCGACAACTTCAAGCATACCAACATTTGCATTATGGGGGTGCCAGAAGGAGGAGAGAGAGGCAAGATATTGAAAATCTATTTGAAGAAATAATGACAGAAAACTTCCCCTACCTGGTGAAAGAAATAGACTTACAAGTCCAGGAAGCGCAGAGAACCCCAAACAAAAGGAATCCAAAGAGGACCACACCAAGACACATCATAATTAAAATGCCAAGAGTTAAAGACAAAGAGAGAATCTTAAAAGCAACAAGAGAAAAGAAATTAGTTACCTATAAGGGAGCACCCATATGACTGTCTGCTGATTTCTCAACAGAAACTTTGCAGGCCAGAAGGGAGTGGGAAGAAATATTCAAAGTGATGAATAGCAAAGACCTGCAACCAAGATTACTCTACCCAGCAAAGCTCTCATTTAGAATTGAGGGTCAGATAAAGAGCTTCACAAATAAGAAAAAGCTAAAGGAGTTCATCACCACCAACCTAGTATTACATAAAATGTTGAAGGGTATTCTTTAAGAGGAAGAAGAAAAGAAGAAGATGATGAAGAAGAAGAGATTAAAAATATGAACAATAAAATGGCACTAAATACATATCTATCAAAATTGAATCTAAAAATCAAAATAAACAAACAAGAAATCTAATGAACAAAATAAACTGGTGAATAAAATAGAATCAGAGGCATGGGAGCATGGAACAGACTGACGAAACTCAGAGGAAAGGGTGATGAGGGGCAGAGCGTGGGAAGGGATTAACCAAAGATCTTACCTATGGACACAGACAGTAGCGTGGTGAAGGCCGGGAGTGGGGTGGGAACCGGGTAGAGGGGGCAAAAAAGGAGGACATCTGTAATACTCCCAACAATAAAAGTTTGATTTTTTTTTTTTTAAAGCATAAATGGTTTGCACTTCTCCTCCCCAACCAGAGGGTAAATAGCTTAAATCAGGGAGACAGGTAACAAAAACTCCATTAGTGCCATCTGCCAAACACACTAAAAAAAAAAAAAATTGTATCACTGGGGTGACATTGGTTATATAGGTTTCAGGTACACAACTCTACGATACATCATCTGTATACTGTATTGTGTTTACCACCCCAAGTTAAGTCTCCTTCCATCACCATTTATCCCCCTCTTTACCCGCTTCTACTCGCCCCCCACCCCCTTCCCTCTGGCAGTCACCATGCGGTTGTCTGTGTTTATGAGTCCTTTGTTTTCTGTGCTCAATCCCTTCACCCTTTTCACCCAGCCCCCAGCCCCCAGCCCTGACAGATGTCAGTCTGTTATCTGTATCCATGAGTCCGTTTCCACTTTGTTTATTTTGTTCATTAGATTCCACATAGAAGTGAAATCATATGGTACTTGGCTTATTTCATTTAGCATAATACTCTCCAGGTTCATCCATGCTGTCGCAAAAGGTAAGATTTCCTTCTTTTCTTTTTTATAGGCACTTGGGCTGTTTCCAAATCTTGGTTATTGTAAATAACACTGCAATGAACATAGGGGTGCATATATTCTTTCAAATTAGTGTTTTAGGTTTCTTCGAATAAATACCCAGAAGTAGAATTGTTGAATCATATGGTAGTTCTATTTTTACTTTTTTGAGGAATGTCCATAATTCTCCACAGTGGCTGCACCAATCTACATTCCCACCAACAGTGCACAAGGGTTCCCTTTTTCCTTTGTAAAAAAAGTGTTTTTATTGATTTTAGAGAGAGAGGAAGGGAGAAGGAGAGAGAGACAGAAACATTTATGAGAGAGAAACATCAACATCCATTGGCTGCTGCCTGCACACCCTCCAATGGGGACTTAAGCCCACAATCAAACCAGTGACTTGGTACATGGGTCGACATTCAACCACTGGGTCACACCGGTTGGGCCCCCTTTTTCCATATCCTCACCCACACTTGTTGTTTGCTGATTTATTGATGATAGCCATTCTGACAGGTGTGAGGTGATATCTCATTTGGTTTTAATTTGCATTTCTCTGATGACTAGTGACGCCATAAGATTTCACTTATATGTGGAATCTAAAAAACAAAATAAATGAACAACCAAAACAGAAACAAACTCATAGATAGAGCAAATTGATGGGTTGCCAGGTGGAAGAGGAATCGGGGGGCTTGGTCAAAATGGTGAAGGGATAAAGAAGTAAAAATTGGGCCTGGCCGGTGTGACTCAGTGGTTGAGTGTTGACCTATGGACCAGGAGGTCTCCGTTCAATTCCTGGTCAGGGCACATGCTCGGGTTGTGGGCTCAATCCCCAGTAGGGGGCATGCAGGAGGCAACCAATCAATGATTCTCTCTCATCATTGATGTTTCTCTCTCTCCTTCTCCCTTCTTCTCTGAAATCAATAAAAATATATTTTTTAAAAAAGGGGGAAAAAATTGGGCCCTGGCTAGGTAGTTCAGTTGGTTAGAGTGTTGTCCAATATGCCAAGGTTGCAGGTTCGATCCCAGATCAGGGCACATATAGGAATCAATGAATGCATGAATAAGTGGAACAACAAATCAATGTCTCTCTCACTCTCTCTCTCTCTTGAATCAATAATAAAAAAAAGCTTTAAAAAAATTGGTATTGCTCTGGCTGGTTTGGCTCATTGGATAGAGCGTCGGTTGACCTGTGGACTGAAGGGTCCCGGGTTTGATTCCAGTCAAGGGCACATGCTTGGGTTGTGGGCTCGATCCCCAGTGAGGGGCGTGCAGGAGGCAGCCGATCAATGCTTCTCTCTCATTACTGATGTTTCTCTCTCTCCCTCCCTCTCCCTTTCTCTCTAAAATCAATAAAAAATATTTAAAAAATTGGTATTTACAAAACAGTCATGTGGATGTAAAGTACAGCATAGGGAATATAGTAATATTATAATAACTATGTATTGTGCCAGGTGGGTACCAGACTTACCAGGGGGATCACTTTGTAAATTATACAAATGCCTAACCACTAGGTTGTATACTTGAAACTAATATAAAATAATATTGAATGTCAACTGTAATTGAAAATAAAAATTAATTTAAAAAAATGGATAAAAAACTGAATGGATAAACAAAATGACATATATATATATACGTACGTGTGTGTATATATATATATTTTTTTTTTTAAATTTTTTTATTTTTATTGATTTTTTACATAGAGGAAGGGAGAGGGAAACAGAGTTAGAAACATCGATGAGAGAGAAACATCGACCAGCTGCCTCCTGCACACCCCCTACTGGGGATGTGCCCGCAACCAAGGTACATGCCCTTGACCGGAATCGAACCTGGGACCCTTGAGTCCGCAGGCCGACGCTCTATCCACTGAGCCAAACCAGTTAGGGATATATATATAATGGAATGTTATGCTAGGTGAAATAAACCAATCACAAAAGAATAAATACCGTATGATTCGCCTTATATGAGGTACATAGAATAATCAAGTTCACAGAGAGAGAAAGAATAATGTCGTTACCAGGGGCTGGGGGCTGGGGTAATGAGGAGTCAGTGTTAAATGGGAATGGGTACAGAGATTCAGCCTTCCTTCCTCCTTTCCTTCTTTCCTCCCTGCCTCCCTGCCTCCCTGCCTGCCTCCCTCTCTCCCTCCCTCCCTCCCTTCATTTATTTTAATTTTTTTTGTTAATCTTTGCCTGAGGATATCTTTCCATTGATTTTTAGGGAGAATGGAAGAGAGAGGGAAAGACAGAGCGAAACATCAATGTGAGAGAAACACATCGATTGGTCGCCTCCAGCATGAGCCCTGACCAGGGCCTGGGTCGGGGAGGAGCCTGCAACCGAGGTACGTGCCCCTGACTGGAACTGAACCCTGGACCCTTTGGTCCGCAGGCTGATGCTTTATCCACTGAGCCAAACCAGCCAGGGCAGATTCAGTTTTTCAAAATGAAAAATGTTCTGTGGATGGATGTTGGCGATGGTTGCACATTAGTGTGAATATACTTCATGCCACTGAAATGTACAATTTAAAATGGTTAAGGTAGCCCAGCCAGTGTTGCTCAGTGGTTGAGTGTCAACCTGTAAACCAGGAGGTTCGATTCCCAGTCAGGGCACATGCCCAGGTTGCGGGCTTGATCCCTAGTAGGGGGTTTGCAAGAGGCAGCTGATCAATGATTCGCCATCATGGATGTTTCTATCTCTCTCTCCCTCTCCTTTCCTCTCCGAAATCAATAAAAAGATATATTTTAAAAAATGGTTAAGCTTGTAAATTTTATGTGTATTTTACCACAGTGAAAAATATGTATCCTGAATCTGACCACTTCTCACCAACTTCACTGGTACCACCCTTAACCAAGGCTCTGTCACCTTGTGTCCCGATTCCTGTCAGAGCCTTCCAGCTTGTCTCTGCTTCTATTCTTGCCACTCTCTAGTCAAGCACTGCCCAAGAGAAATATCATGACAGCCCATATGTAATTTAAAATTTTCTAGTTAAAAAACATTAAAAAACAATAAATTGGGATGGTTGGGTGCAGGCCAGAAGGGGTCAATGGGGAAAAAATAGGGGAAATCTGCAATACTTTCAAAAATAAAGATAAATAAAAAAACAACAAATTGGTGAGATATATTTTATTTAATACAATATAGCCAAAATATTACCATTTCAACATGGAATTAATATAAAAATTATAGCTATCTTACATTCTCATTTTCATACTAAATCTTCAATGTCTTGTGTGTAGTTTATGCTTTAAGCACATTTCAATTTGGACTAACTGCATTTCAGTGCCAACAGCCACATGTGGCTGCTGTGACAGCTGTGCCTATAAGCATTCTTAACACGACGGTCAGAGTAATTCTATTAAAACATAAACAGACTGTGTCCCTCTTTTCGACAAAACTCTCCAACAGCTTCTCTTCTCACTCAGAGTCAAAGCTAAAGTGCCTGTGAGGCCTCTGTAGTGGCTTCACATGCTCCAGCTTTCTGCTTCCTCTCTCTCTCACTCCTCCACCGGTCTCCGCTAGTTTTAGGAGCTGTGCCCAGCTGTCTGGCCTCTAGACTGGCTTCTCTTCTTTTAGTTTCCTGCTCAAATGCCACCTGACCCCCTCTATCCCCTGGCACTCCTAATCCCTTTTTATCCTGATTTATTTTTATCGATGGCCCTTATCACCACCTAACACTCTGGGTGTTTATTTGCTCACTGTCTCACTAGAATATGAGCTCTAAGAGGACATGAATTTTGTCTACTCTGTTCATTCTCTATTCCTGGTGCCTAGAATAGCACTTGGTACCTATGAGGAATGCAACAAAAACGAGCTGGATGAATGAATGGTGAGCTCGGAAGGGGCCGTGGGGTCTGCTCACTGGCCATCAGGCCCTATCATGAGTGGTGCTGGACCTCATGACGGCAGCTCAGAATCCCTGCTCACGTCCCTTTTCACCCACCCCACCTTAGTCAGATCAAGCCCAACCTCCTCTAAGAAACCTTTCTTAATGTCTCTAATGGACACTGACTCTGCCGGGCCCCTCCCATCCTCAATAACTTACTGAGCATCGATTACAGGGTGGAAAATGTACAGGCCTCCGTGGGCCGGACCAGGCGGGCTCCGGCTGGCTGAGGGGCACATGCTGCCACCAGCTCCAGTGCCCTCAGTGTGAATGTGGGCCCTATAATGGCAGGGCTGCTGATTTAACGGACTCTTGCAATCATGAAGCACATAATTCAGAAAGACCAACAGCACATACAGCTTGTCACACCAGGAAGCAAGGAAACAATCCAACATGGCTATGGTTATGTCCAACGAACATATGCCAACCTGAAAAAGCTCCCTCTGGTCACAGACGGACTTAGGGTAATATCTGTCATGGACTGAAACACATCAAGTTGCTTAAATCTGCAAGTTCATAATTATACTAAAAAGTAAACATAAAAAACAAATTGATCACATTTAGAGGATACTAGACGAACAACTCATTATTATTTTTTAGTTGTTGTTAAACCTCACCCGAAGATCTTTTTTGTCTATTGATTTTTAGAGAGAGTGGAAGAAAGGGAGGATGGAGGGGGGCTTGGAAGGGGGGGGAGAGGGAGACAGAGAGAGACAGAGAGAGAGAAAGAGAGAGGGAACACTAATGTGAGAGAGACACATCGATTGGTTGCCTCCTTCACACGCCCCGACTGGGGCTGGGGATCAAACCTGCAACTCAGGTACATGTCCTTGACTGACTGGGAATTGAACCTGTGACCCTTCGGCTCATGGGTCCACACTCAAAACCACTGAGCAACACCAGCCAGATTCCAACTCATCATTTTATCTTATTTTTAAAATAAGTTTTTATTGATTTTGGAGAGAGAGCCAGGGAGAGACAAAAACATCAAAGAGAGAAAAACATCATCGATTGGCTGCCTCCTGCACACGCCTCCTGGGGATCAAGCCCACAACCCAGGCCTGTGCCCTGACTGGGAATCGAACTGGTGACCTCTTGGTGCATGGGTTGATGCTCAACCCCTGAACCACACTAGCTGGGCCCAACTCATCATTGTAACTGGTGAAGAACAGGAAAGAATAAAAGATTTATTTTCCCTTTTGTATATGAACTGTGCCTCAGGGTCCCTAAAAAATTGATGAGGGGAGATTTCCTTTACAGGATTATTCCAGCTGACAAACAGAAGGGATGACAGAACTGGAGTGCTGCCATCCTGCAATCCCTAATCAATGAGTGGATCTAGGCAACCCTAACAGCACACGACAAGAAGACCAGGTGTCGTCTATCTCTTGGTGGAAGTACCCATCACCTCAATCCTCTCTATGAGAAGACTTGTCCCCCAAACACAAACAATGGAACCTGAATTTGTTCTGGATTTTACTACTTAACCACCAACTTACAGGAAATAGGAGAATGCAGTCAATGAAAACCACTTGGAGAAGCTACAGCACAAATGACCCAAATTCCATAAAAAATACTGAGAGAGAGAGGGAGAGAAAGAGAGAGAGAAAGAAATCTATAGATAAAAAGGAGTTTAAAAGATGTATTAACTAAGCGTGATATATGACCTATGTGTACTTCAATTCCAATAATTGAACTGTAAAAAGTATATCTGCATTTGGGGAAAGGTGAATACAAGTATTTCATATTCAGGAATTCTTGTGAATTAGGTTGATATAATAATTGCAGTTAAGTCTTTAAAAGGGAGCCGGGGATCGAACCTGTGACCCCTTTCTTCAGTCCACCAGCTGACACTTAACCACTTAGCAAACTAGCCAGGGCAAAGGGGGTCTTATACTGTAGGAATCTCAGACTGAAAGACTGACGGGAGAAGCACCAGGTAAATGAACAGTGTGGCCCTCAGTGCAGCACAGGCTCACAGGGAGGCAGGTCCAGCCAGCAAAGGCTTCTCCTGTGCGGTGGGACTTGAGGTGGGCAGGTGGGAACGCTCAGGACTGGGGTGTGTGTGACGTGGTGCAGAGGCCTGTGGCGTCAGGTAGCGCATGGGTGGCTGCACACCTGAGACCACCAAGGCGGGTCAGGCTCTCCACCCCACACCCAGCAGGGATCCTCCCTGCCCAGGCCCATGGCGGGCACCACAGCGCTGCCTGGGCTCCTCTCCTGGCCCTGACCCCCCCCCCCCCCCAACAGCGCCCTCTCACCTCTGGGGCTGGATCCATGACGCTGGCTTTCCTTCCTGCGCTGTTGTCACCTGGCTGCTTAGATGATGTTTTCAGGAGGAAGTCAGCAATCTTCTCAACCAAGAAATCGCGGTCTTTAAGGTTGGCAAACAGGAAGGTCATTTTGTTCTTGGTGCTAATAGACAAAGGGCTGGGCAGGACACTGGAACTGTCGGCTTTTTCGACAATGGTCACCTGGGAAGGCAAAAACACTGGTGTCTGTGTCTTGCCATATAAAGACAGAAAGGTTCTGTGACCGTGGCAGCAAAGTGGCCTCAGGTGGCCCTCTCCGGGGAGGGTGCGGTGATGAATGGGGGCACTCGGGCCCACTATGATCTGTTCTCACTCTGTTGCCTGCTGCTGTAAGTTCCATGCACGTCTAAATCTTGTTTTTCACCCATCAATCACACAGCCCTGCTGGTCTGTCATGAGGAGGGTGGGCCTAGCCACTGGCCCTTCTAAGGCAGCTCAGAATTCCTGCCTTCATCTGGGCGGGGTCCCTCTCCCTCACTGTCCACGTTTCTCACTGCAGTCAAAGGAGAACAGGTCTCCACCTCTTACAAGTGACAGCCAACTCCCAACGACACTGCTAGAGCCGGAGCCACAGCCCAGGCAGACGTCAGAGAGGAACAGTGAGGCGGCCTCTGAGAATGGCATGGTGGGGTCAATGCAGGGTCAGCGTCCTCCGAGCCTAGCCCAGCAGGGCTTTGCCACAGCCCCACTGCAGTCTGGGAAGGCAGGACTGAGGGGCATTCCCAGCAGAAAGGCTTGGATCCTTCCTGAAGTTTCCTTACGTACTAGAGTGAGCTCTCCTGGCCAAAGCCCCACTCCGTCTGCCCATGAGGCCAGGTGACCCCTGGGGACCAATCCTGTGCAGCCACTCTCAAGAGGCTGTGTCCATCACTGAATGCTGAGGGGCCAACCAGGAGAGGCAGGGCAGAGCTGGTGGGGCCGGGTGCTCACCTCCCGCAGAGGTATGATGAGGTGGCAGCTGTCCTCCTCCTTGCTGGCAAAGCAGATGTAGTTGCTGGAGATGAACATCTGGCCGGGGATGTGCAGCTTGTTGAACGGAGTCCACAGGGTGCAGCTTGTGTGGCCGTCCAGGCGTTCGTCCCTGGGCAGCCGGAACATGGCCCGGTAGTACTCGTTTTTGGCTCGTGCGTCTAGGTCTCTGGGGATGGGAGGGGAGGGGACAAAATTTGGGTTTTCAAATTGGATTTGGGCTCTTTGGGGTCCTCCTGTGAGCAAGTCATCCCAGGGATCTCAGAGTTCTGTGAAACATGCGCCTTAAGTGGCCAAGTAAAATGTGGGACATTCGTGTGACCAGCAGGGGAGTGGTCGGAAAACAGCATGTCCCTGAGACTTGCCAGCTCTGGGAGGACACCTGGAGGCTGCGGGGTGTGGCTCGTTGCTTGCCCAGGGGGTTCCGTATCCATCCTGCTGCTTCTTACTAGAAAGACCCAGACCATCTAGAAACCTAGACAAGGACCTCCTGACAGGCATGATGCTGTTGCTTGGTATGAAGTGCACACCCGCCTGGCCCATGGCTGTGTGAGCTGGGGGCCGGTACCCTGCTCCTCCCCCCTGCGGTGGCTTTGTCCTGGAGACAGTCCAGCAGCCTGAGCAGGGCCCGGCAAGCACACCTGCTGGACAGTGCCAGGGACTGTCATGTCCTGGCCCTGCTTGTTTTCTTTCCAGAAGGTTCCAAAAGACACCCTGTCACTTGTATCAGGAGAGTGACATCTTTTGACAGTATTCTGGTCCTGAAGGCACACCCGATTCTGGGCCTAGGCCACGGTATCTGAGCACGCGGGTGTGAACTGGCTGTGGGACCCAGGGGTAGCCTTGCGGGTGTCCCGTGAAGCTACAATGGAGGAGTCAACAGAAGTGCTCCAGAGGGGCTGGCCACCAGTATCTGCCCTTTTGTCTACCAATTCCCACAGAGTGGCAGAGACCTCAAACCTCCAGGCCAGGGCCCCAAAGCTACAACAATGCAGAGGGTAGGAGGGGCCACTGGCCAAGGGGCACAGAGAAGAGCTGTCAATCTTGGTGGGGTGGAGGTAGTACGCCATCCAGAGCGGCCTCTGGGGGCACCCTGGCTGAGTTGGTGGGGAGGACAGGCTGTCAGCCAGCTGCATCTGGCTTTCCTGCTCACTTGCTGAGGGAAGTTGGGCAAGTTACTCAACCTCTGTGCCTCAGCTTCCTGTCTGAGACTAAGGAGTGTGTGAGACCTCCCCATCACAGGCTGGGAGAAGGAATGTGCCTCCTAGGACAAAACTCTCTCGAATCTCTCGGTGCCCTCCCTGCAGCTACACCTTTACCTCCCCTTCCCGAGTGTCCCCCCACTCTGGGCCACGCACCGCTTCAGAGCAGAGATGTTCCTGTGTGGCTGGGCAGGTCTGGGCGGCGCCTTGTCCTCCAGGAAGCCCTCGTTGTCCAGTAGCTGCCGCATGGCCAGGTTGGCCAGCTGCTCCATGAGCTTGAAGGTCTCGCCGATGTTGAGGAACATGGAGAAGAAGAGCTCCTGGTCTCGGGTGTCCACGCGAATGCTCTCGGGGAAGAGCAGGGTGGCGTTCTTCTCTAGTCCGGTGACATCCACCCACTGCACCACGAGGGTCACTGGACGCCGGTGGGGACAGACACACCACCACTGGGTCAAATGGGCTGGAGGGTCAGGCAGGGCGGGCTCCCGCTTCCCACCCGCACTGGGGGAAACTGTACTGAGCAAGCCCCCCTCCCCCCTGCCCCGCCCTCCCCGTGCCCGAGCCTCGCTGTGCTGGGACGCACGCCACATGGAAAGGCAGGGCCATTGGGACGGAGGAAGCCCTGAGGCTCTTTGTGGGGTAAGGTGCAGTGCAGGCACCGCTAGCTCTGGGGAGTCTGCCTTGTGTCCTGAGGCCAGGGCTTTCCCCAGGGAGGGACCTGCAACACCAGGGCACAGAGTCACCTAGAGCCCCTCACGGACACGTGTGCCCTTGAACACTTGCCCTGAAAGAGGCCCCATGCAGAAAGTCACTATGTGAAAAACCCTATCAGTGGACACAGGCAGGACAGGAGTCCCCGAGAGCCAAGTGTGTGCCTGGCTCAAGTCTGGGTGCTCCTGTCACAGGGTGCTGAGGTGGCACTTGGTTTGGGGGAGACGACCTGTTGGATGTGTGGGAACAGAATATCTGGGGGCTGAGAGGAAGGAGATCCCTCATGGACTTGGATAGTCTGAAAGGTAATGGACTTTCTAGAGGTGAGGTCAGGAGGGGAGGGCCAAAGAGCTGAGGAAGACGGGGCCAGCTGGGCAGCTGGGGGGATGCCGGGCGCCCACGCTCACCTTCCTTGCCCAGCAGGAAGGAGTAGAAGCACAGGTGATTGACAGTCAGGTAGAGCCAGCCCTGCCTGGGCACACGACCCTTCCAGTAGCTACAGGAGTAGTAGTTGACTAGCTTCTCCCCCTCGGGCATCCCGAACTGCTTCCGCATCTTCAGCTCAGCTTCCTTGAACTTCCCGGGGTCCTCATCGCCCTGGGGCTGCAGGTTCTTGTTCTCTTCAGCTATGATGCCCTGGAAGAGAACAAGGGGACTGGTACCTGGAAGGCCCAGGGTTCCCACGGCCAGGACAGGCAAAGGCTGGCACAGGGAGGCCCGAGGATTCAGGTGGTGGCACCGAGGATGCTGGCCTAAAGGCCACAGGCTGCGCTAGGCCGTCAGCTGCTCTGGCAGTGCGTGGTCAGACCGACGCTGCCCGTGTGACTGGCATGCTCCCCTAACTCCCTGAACTACTATGGCACAGAGCAGTGACTTTTTACATAAACATCTAATTTTATGTAAAATTTCTAAAAAATGTATCAGTAAAAAATACACAGAGAAGAGCATATTTAGTGAACAGGGACTCTGCCTCTTACTCCACAGCCACTCTCCTGGTTTCCTTCCAGACATGCAGGCATTGATGCACACACGTGCGGTTCTCTTTCCCTCATTCTTTACCCGAATGGCATCGTGCAGTAACACTGTACTGTGAGGTGCTTTCCTTATGATGATGTCTTGGGGAAGTCCTGTATTTGATCCCCCTTCCCACCCCACATACCAGGGATTTCCTGCTCTTGCCCATGCCTACAGACTAGACACAGGGCCCAGGGCACATCTATGCCAGCTGCATCCTGCCTGAGTCTTTACTGGGCTCAGAGTACCTGGAGATATCACTCTGGGCCACAGGGCCAGTTCAAGGCCAGTGCTTGTGGCCCCACCGGTGAGGTATGCTCTGATGCCCTCTCAGTACAGCCACACTGCAGTTGCCATGACTTTCATCTCTCTCTCTCAAGCTGCTTCTGGCGTTGCCCTGAACCGTTCCTGTAGAAACTGGCTCTGGGAAATGGGTCCGGCAAAGCTCTCTCCTCATTATTAAGGTCCTGCTTTTGTCTCTGCTGCCTGGATTCTACCTACTGGAAGCGCAAGGTGGGCTCTGGACAACCTGTGGGCCACCACTGGCTATCCTGCCCCTGGGGCCACTTTCCTGGGTCTCAGCCAGCAGCCGCTGCTCCACTCTCTCCAGCTGCACCTGGGTGACCCTGAATGCTCTCATTCTCCACTGGCCCCTACTCATGAGTAACCCTCCCCACCAATGGGAATGAGCCAGTCTAGCTCAGGGCTAGGGCTTTATATTTATTGGTGGATATCGCTGGACTGTAAAAATCACTGAATAAACTTTAAATTCTTTTTTTTAAAAAATCTTTATTGCTCAGATTATTACAGTTGTTCCTCTTTTTTCCCCCAATAGCTCCCCTCCACCCAGTTCCCACTCCACCCTCTGCCCTCATCCCCCCCCACTGTCCTCATCCATAGGTGTACGATTTTTGTCCAGTCTCTTCCTGCACCCCCACACCCCTTTCCCCCCGAGAATTGTCAGTCCACTCCCTTTCTATGCCCCTGATTCTATTATATTCACCAGTTTATTCTGTTCATCAGATTATTTATTCACTTGATTTTTAGATTTACTTGTTGGTAGATATGTATTTGTTGTTCATAATTTTTATCTTTACCTTTTTCTTCTTCTTCCTCTTCATAAAGAATACCTTCCAGCATTTCATATAATACTGGTTTGGTGGTGATGAACTCCTTTAGCTTTTTCTTATCTGTGAAGCTCTTTATCTGACCTTCAATTCTGAATGATAGCTTTGCTGGATAAAGTAATCTTGGTTGTAGGTTCTTGGCATTCATCACTTTGAATATTTCTTGCCACTTCCTTCTGGCCTGCACAGTTTCTGTTGAGAAATCAGCTGACAATCGTATGGGTATTCCCTTGTAGGTAACTTTTTCTCTTGCTGCTTTTAAGATTCTCTCTTTGTCTTTTGCTCTTGGCATTTTAATTATGATGTGTCTTGGTGTGGTGCTCTTTGGATTCCTTTTGTTTGGGGTTCTCTGCGCTTCCTGGACTTGTAAGTCTATTTCTTTCACCAGGTAGGGGAAGTTTTCTGTCATTATTTCTTCAAATAGGTTTTCAATATCTTGCTCTCTCTCTTCTTCTGGCACCCCCATAATTCGGATGTTGTTACACTTGAAGTTGCCCCAGAGGCTCCTTACACTATCTTCATATTTTTGGATTCTTTTTTCTTTTTGTTTTTCCGGTTGGGTGTTTTTTACTTCTTTGTATTTCAAATCTTTGACTTGATTCTTGGGATCCTCTAGTCTGCTGTTGGATCTCTGTATAATATTCTTTATTTCAGTCAGTGTATGCTTAATTTCTAGTTGGTCCTTTTTCATATCCTCGAGTCTCACTAGACTTATTGAGGGTCCTACTAAATTTATCAGTGGTTTCTAGAAAATTCTTGAAAAACCTTATAACCGTGGTTTTGAACTCTATATCCAGTAGTTTGCTTTCCTCCATTTCTGTCATTTGTGACCTGTTTCTTTGTCTCCGCATTTTTTATGCTTCCCCGTGTTGATAGAGTGGCTTTGTGTGCTAGGTGTCCTATAGGGCCCAGTGGCTCAGCCTCCCCAGTTACCTGAGGTCGACACTCTTGGTGCACCCCTTTGTGGGCTGTGTGCACATTCTTGCTGTAGTTAAGCCTTGATTGTTGTAGTTATCACTGGGAGGAATTGACCTCCAGGCCAATTAGCTGTGAGAATCAGCTGTGTCTACAGTGGGAGAACTTCTGTGCTGGAGACACCCTTCTGGGGCAAGACTTGCTTCAGTGGGGCTTTGGTGCTCACTGAGTCTGCCCCCTGAGTGTGTCCCTTATGGATCTGAGGAGTTGTAATCTGGATGGTCCCACTCTGACCACTGGGTACACTGGCACTTGGATCTCTAAGGAGGTGCTAGTTTAGCCTCTGCCTGAGGCTACCCAGCAGGAGCTATGGAGAGATCTGCAGATTCCTCTTCTTTGTTTGGGATTTGGAGGTGCCCAGATGAGGCCCAGCTGTGAAGCAATGCAAGCTGCTGTGGGGCCTTGGGCCTTCTTTTGGATGTTCTGGGTCTCTCTGACCCAGCTGCAGTTTGTTAGGTAATTTTACAAAGGGCCTGGTCATTCATATGCAAAAGCCTCTGCGCACAGCTTGGGTGGGGCGGGGTCACAGGGAATCAACAGGGCAGAGCAAACAGCTAAGGCTGATCCTCAGCCCTGCCCTAAGAGGCCCCGGGTCTCAGTGTCCCGTGGTAATCGCTGCAAGCACCTCTGAGAGAAAGCCGCCCTTGAGTTCCGCCCGATGCCAGATAGTTCAGTCTGTCCCTGTATGAGTCTGGGTCTCCAGAGACTCGCCCGGAACTGGAGTTCAGAGCAGTCAGAAGCTTGTGTCTCCCTCCTGATTGAAAAAGACAACCGTGTCCTCAGTTGCCAGCCCTTTCTGCGTGCGCCTCCGTACCTCTGCACTTTACTTCCGCACCTCCTCTGAGTCTCAGTGTGCTTTTCTCTTTCCTTCTAGTTGTAGAATTTCCACTCAGCCAGCCTTCCTGTGGTTCTGGATGATGTCCGTTTTGTCTTTTAGTTGAATTTTTGAAGTGGTTGTGTGAGGCAGCAATTTCAGGTGTTTACCTATGCCGCCATCTTGGTTTCTCTCTAAACTTTAAATTCTTGATTCCATGTCTTTCATAGTTTTAGGCATCTTCCTTCCTGAGTCTTGGTTTAAGTTATATTATACTAGAGGCCCGGTGCACAAAATTGTGCACCAGTGGGGTCCCTAGGTCTGGCCTGTGGGATCGGACTGAAACCGGCTTTCCAACATCCCCCAAGGGGTCCTGGGTTGCGAGGGGGCGCAGGCCAGGCTAAGGGACCCCACTGGTGCACGATCAGGGCTGGGGAGGGACGTGGGAGGTTGGCCAGCCGGGGAGGGACCGTGGGAGGGCTCCAGGGCATGTCCAGCCTCTCTTGCTTAGTCCCAATTGGCTGGACCCCAGCAGCAAGCTAACCTACCTGTCGGAGCGTCTGCCCCCTGGTGGTCAGTGCACATCATAGCGAGCGGTTGAGCGGCCTTAGCATATCATTAGCATATTATGTTTTGATTGGTTGCACAGGACACTTAGCATATTGGGATTTTATTATATAGGATGATAGGTCTAATAATGGCCCCAAAGATGTCCACACCCCAACCCCCAGAACCTGGGAAAATGTGACCTCATAGAGCATAGGGGCCTCTGTAGATGTGATTAAATAAGGTTCTGAAATGGGCAGCTTATCCTGAATTATTTGGGTGGGCCCATTATAATCAAGGGTCACAGAGGGCATAAGATAGGGGGTGTGTGACATTTGAAGATGCCACCCTGCTGGCACTAAAGATGAAGGAAGGGGTCAAGAACCAAGGAACACAAGTGAACCCTAAAAGCTGGAAAATGAACGCATTCTCCCGAGCCTCCAGAAAGAAGGGAGCCCTGCCGACACCTTGATTTTAGCTCATAAGACCCATTTCTTTTCTTTTTTCTAAAAAAAATATTTTTATTGATTTCAGAGAGGAAGGGAGAGGGAGAGAGAGCTAGAAACATCAATGATGAGAGAGAATCGTTGATTGGCTGCCTCCTACTGGGGATTGAGCCCACAACCTGGGCATGTGCCCTTGACCGGAATCAAACCTGGGGCCCTTCAGTCTGCAGGCTGACACTCTACCCACTGAGCAAAACCAGCCAGGGCTTGTCTACCTTCTTAAATTTACTGGTTTAAAGCTATTTATAGCATTATCTCTTTTTCTTTAAATTCTGCTTCTATATAGGTGCTTGTCACAGTCCCCCACAGGTGCTGCTCACAGACCTTCACGGCTGCTTGCTTAGAGGAGGCTCCTGCCGCCCTGGATCCCTCCACCATGGGCTTGTGGGTTCTTTGGGGTCTGCTGCTCTTCCTATAGTTCCTTTGCTCTCTACGGAATTAACTTCTACCCTTTGTTGTTTCCTTATTTCTAATTTCCTGGTTTCTCTGGAATTCTCACTTACTGAGTTGGACACTTGGCTCATTAATTTCTGCCCTTTGTTCTTTTATGTGAGGTTTAAGCCTTTACATTCTCTACTCTGTACTGCTTTGCTGCATCCCATCAATTCTCAGATGCAGTAGTATTTCAATTATCATTCAGTTCTAAACTATTTTCTATTTTCCATTTCATCCCATGAGTCATTTAGAACCTCTTCTCCTATTTTGTAGATTGGTTTGTTTGAGTCTGGCATATAGGAAGCATTTAAAAATGTTGCTGTTATTGCCCTAGCCAGTTTGGCTTAGTGGACAGAGTGTCAGCCTGTGGACTGAAGGGTCCCAGGTTCGATTCTGGTCAAGGGTACATGTCCAGATTGTGGGTTTGATTCCTAGTAGGGGGTGTGTAGGAGGCAGCCGATCAATGATTCTCTCTCATCATTGATGTTTCTAGCTCTCTCTCCCTCTCTGAAATCAATAAAAAACTATTAAAAATAAATAAAAATGTTGCTGTTATTATCATTGTTAGAGTCTAGCTCTCTGCCTGTTTCCCTGGAGCTAGTAGGCAACACAGGTCCTGCCTTGAACTCCAAAGTGCTCAGAGAAGAGCTGAGGAGCTCTTTATGTCTTCTGCCAGGTCTAAAAAGTTGTGGTGTAATAAAGTCACAAGGGCAAACTCAGCACCATGAAACCGTGATCCAGTAAGAGCCCTGCTAGGAATCTAACCTAAGGCAATAATGGAACAGAAAGGAAAACAAACATACATTCAGATAAATGCTCATTATCATGTTAATTACCCGCAAGAGGAAACAACCTAAATATCACCATGGTATCTAGTTTTACATGTTGCTACAATTCTCATAATTATTATTTTGATAGCTGTAAGATAGTCCACTATGTACACCACCTGTGACTTACCCAGTGCCCCAAATATAAGTGCTCAGCACAGGACTCACATAGAAAGTGCCAGTAAATGCTCTGCTCTCGTTTCATCACTCTTGTTCTGCAAAGGAGAGTGTGGCTGTTACCCTGACCATAGGTCTGGGGGGCACTGCTCAGTCTTTTTGTGACAGTGTTGCGGGGACATCCTGACACATTTGCCATCCTATATAATAAAAGCCTAAAATGCAAATTGTCCCCTCAGGTGGTCGTTTGACTGGGAGACCAGGAGTTTGACCGCTCACTATGACATGCGCTGACCACCAGGGGGTGGCATGGAACATGGTGGGTGTTGGTGACACAGCGCCCGGGCAGGGGGCTGTAACCTCTTGCCCGGCTACCTGGGGGTGGGGGTGATGGGGACAGAGGTGCGGTGAGAATGCGGGGTGTCCACCGAGTTTGCTCTCACTCCCCCGCTACCCTCCCCTGGGATGCCAGGGCTTGTGCACTGCTGGAGCCCCCACGCTCAGGTACGGGGCGCCCGCACCTGCGTGTGCACGTGAGCGGCCTCTTCCAGTGAGCCAGGCCGCTGGGGCCGGTCGGGCTCCCTGTGGGTTCACACAGGAGCCGGTGTGCGAGGCTGGCCAGGAGAGAGTGCACTGCCCGTGCGCTTCTGTGCAGTGCCACTGGGCAGCCAGAGGCCCACACTGCGCCCCGGCCTGCAGCATCTGGCCGCGCTCACTGCATCTCTGTGTGGGGACACGGGTGCCGTGACTCAGGCAGAGGGGGGCGCGTGGGGGCCCAGGTGCTGCCCAGGGCCCAGAGGCCAGCTGGGAGCTGCCCTTCCATGCCAGACGCTCACGCTTTGATCACAGGCCAGGTTAGGGACCGCACCTGTGCACGAATTTCGTGCACTGGGCCTCTAGTTCTGCACATATGAATAAATACACTGCAGCTCCCTCCCTAGCCTTCCCCGCGGACATGGCAGCGCCTCGGTCTCGCTTTTTCTTATTTTCCCCCCCTTCCCCTTCCTTTTTTCCCCTCCTTTTTTCCCTTTCCTCCCTTTCACCATTTCCTCTTGGAGGCACTTCCCCCAAAAAACAGGGGCAGAGCCGGTCTCCCTCCCCACCTCTCCCCG
>NW_005872437.1:0-25293 GCF_000147115.1 Myotis lucifugus
CTGGGGGCGAGGAAACAGCTCGGGGCCCCGATGTCTAACTGCGTTAATGTAGTTGGTCATGCTGCTTGCTTCCCGTTTCCACGTCCCCTTCCCTAACCTGATTATGTGGCTAAACACAGTCCCACCAGAGCACCAGACACTGACGCTAAAGTGGTCGGAGGCGAAAGGACTAATGGGAGTCCATTTAGAGACACAAAGAGCAGGAGTCACGCGGAAGGAACCAGACCCTTCAGTTCTCAGGCTTCCTGTGAGGCTCTGGTGGCCGGGGGTGGGGGCCCTGGGGAGGGGCAGAGGGGACCCCACAGGGGCCCCACAGGAGGCTCCTTACAGCAGACTCGCTAGAGGGGCTGCAGCGGTTACACGTTCTGGGGACCCCTTGACTGAACCTCACACCACTTTATGCAAAAACCAGCTCAAACCGGATCATAAGATTTAAACAAGATATAAAACTTTCAAAAGGACACGCAGGACAAAACCTTCAGGGCGTCTTAGCTGTAACATGAAATACAGGATCCACACAATTTAAAAAAATGAATAAATAAGATTTCAGCTGAATGACGACCTTTGGCCTCAAAGAGGTCCCTGGGGAGAGATGAGGCGGCAAACCCAGCCTGGGAGACGGGTTGCTTGTAGGCAATTCAACAGACTGTCAAAGCTCAGCAGCAAAGAGACCAACGAAAGGGCCACAGACACGAGGGGCCCTGTCCCAGAAGAGGGGGTGCAGGTGGCCAGGCAGCACGGAGAGTCCGACGGGATTGGCTGCCAGGGGAGCCACGGTGGCCACAGGGAGACGCCCGGGAGCCGGCCTTGTGGGAGCCGCGGAGTAAAATGAACAGCCCAGCCCCAGGCTGGGCACGCGGGGCACGGGAGGGTCACGGCCCAGCTGCTGGGCATGGAGAACCTCCGTCCCACCCGGAAAACGGTTTGACAGTTTCTTAAAAGCCTCCCACGCGCTTCCCAGATGGCCCGTGGGGCACCCCGAGGCCGAGCCCTCCGACGTGAAAACTTGTGTTCACACAGGAAAATGGCTCTGTTTGCAGCAGAGAAAAACCAAAAAACAGCTCAAACATCTTTCCCCAGGACAGTGGCTAGACCGACGCTGGTCCGTAGACGCGCTGGGGTCTCCTTCCCCAGAAAGAAGCCCCCACGGACAGGCGAGACGTGGGCCCTGGAGAGCTGCTGGGAAGCGCTGGACTGCTTTCACAGCTTCCTGTGACTACACCCATTTCACATAAAAAGCTTGTTTTCATAGAGCGCCACGAGCTTCCCCCAAAGCTATCCTGTGTGGGGAAGACGGAGAAATAAATCTGCGTGTCCCTCTGGCAGGCAAAACCCAGGAAACATCCCCCGGCGGCGAGACACCAGGGACGGGGACGGGGACGGGGACGTTACAAGCAGCCAGGGCCCCTCTGTGCTCCATCTGGTCACAGACATAACGAAGGAAACAAAAACTGAGAAGGAAGGGGGGCAATTGACACGGACCCAGAAATACACCCACATTTTCTATGAACAAATGACTGGACGAGCAGCGGCTCCACACAGCCAAGCTCCACGCAGGAGAGGGACAGGGGGGCAGTGGGGGGACACAGCCGCTGCAGGAGGCTCAGCTCATCACTGGCATTGCAGCCAAGGCCACTGTCCTTGGTGCTGCCACAGCTGCTCACACCCTCGGGGCCGCCTTCCCCAAAACTGGGGTCCCAGAGTCAGGGTCACTGGGCCCCTCTCCAGGCCCTCGCTGCTGCCCACCCCACCCCCATCCCAGGCCAAGCTCCCAAGCTCCCAGAGGCGGCTCAGGGCGCCCCGCCCGCCCCACCCCAGGCCCTGGCCTCAGCAGATTCTTCCCAGAGAGATAAGCTCCCAGCTCAGCCCAAGGTGGGCGAAACGCAGAATTCCCTTCCTTAGTTGGCATTTTCCAGTTGCGAAAACATCCCATGCTTTTTCCACTTGGTCGTTTAGTTACCAAATATTTGTGTTTTGAGAAGACCTGACATTGCAGAGATCAGGGGGATTTGGGGAAGGAATGCGAGACCAGTCCTGCCTGGTTGTGAAACGTGTCAGCGGTCACTCTGACAGGCCCCAGAGGCGGCGATACCAGGCCCGGGCCCCCGGGGCGGGGGCGCTGACGCAGATGTGTATCCGTGTCCTGGGCTGGAATCTGGTTTACGTTGAGAAATCAGCATGTTTACAGGACACCAAGGCCGCCCCCCACCCCCCTTCCCTTTCATGTGGCAGTAATGCTGTGCAGGGCTTGCCGGGGGGGCCCCGGGACGATGGGGGCTCCCCACAAGTCACACCATCTCCCCACGACCCCCTCTGGGAACCCTCCGCCCCGGGCCTGACCCCCAGGATCGGCCTGAGCTGGGTGGGCAGTGCCTGGGGGAGGTGAGGGGCCCTGGGAGGGGGACAGAGGTGCCTTCAGCCCCAGACAGCACCTCAGCTGGAGCCAGGGCCCTTCTCTGCCCCAAACCGGCCTGTGGGAGGGGATGCCGGAACCTCTGGAGGTTTCTGGGAGCAGAGCCCAAGAAGGGCCCAGGATCTAGGACTGTCCATGCACTGAGGGGCCCCCTGGATGGGGACCGAGCGTGCAGGCCCTGGTGGGCAGGAGCTGGTGGGGGTCAGTGATGGCCCTGGAGGAGCTGTGGGGCCGTGGCTCCAGCTGTGGGGACTGGGGGCTGTTCTGGGGGCCGCAACCCTGCTCTCCCCTCTGGCCCAGGTCCCTCCTCGTCCTCTCAGCCCCCAGAGCCGCGTGGACAAGCATGGATCCTGGGGTCCCTGTCCTCTGACTCTGTGGCCATGGCCCCCACACGCTGTTGGAGCCACATCCCCACACGCCCCTGGGCTTGTCCGACCCTGACCCCTGTGACCGGTTTTGGTGAAGGGCCTCAGCACCCAGGGAGCGTCCGGGCAGAGGCTGCTGGCCCGCAGGCTCCCAGGCCCCTCTGAGCAGCAGGTCAGCGCCCGGCCCTCTGGCCTTGGCTGGGCCGGCAGCTCCCTCCCAGGGGGTGAGATCTGCAGGTCCATCCTCTACCCCCGGGAGGCCCCACCTGCTCCCCAAAGCCCCCAGGACAAAGGCAGCCCCTCCGCCCATGGGGGTGTGGACCCGAATGCCTGAGCCCTGTTCCTTCTGAGACGGGGCCCCCGCCCCCTCACACCACCTCTGCTCGCTGCTGTGAGCGGTCACCCCAGGGCCTGGTGGCTGGGCCACCGCTGTCCCCTGCCCTTCCTCCAGGCCACCCTGGCCCTGCCTGGCCCTCACAGCCTCGGCCACATCCCTGCCCCTGGCCACAGAGAAAGGGCCGCTCAGGTGTCTGGCCCCTCAGGCAGGCTCCTGTCCTCCTCCCTCCTGTCCCCTGGGCCGAGTGTCCCCGGGCATAAGTGTCAGAATGTCCTTCCTCTTGGTGCCCAGTGAGGCTCCGTGTGCAGGGCCCACGTCTGTATTTCCAGTTGCCTGTGGACACGCGGCTGCTCCCAGCTTTTGGCTGCTGTGCATGTGGGTGAGCAGCGACTTATTGGAAGCTCTGCTCTCAGTTGTTTGGGGGACATTCGTGGGAGTCGGGTGGGGGGTCACATGGAGACGCCGTGTAACTCTGTGTCTTAACAGAAACGCCCTGGGCTGGCTGGGGCATCCTTGTCCCCCCGGCCCCCCTCCCCCCCAGGCTCCTCGGGCGTGAGGACCGGGCAGGCGCCCAGCAGCCCGGTCAGACCTAAGGGAGCCTCCCTCCCTCCGGATCAGGGGGCAGAGACCAAGGGGCTGGGCGGCCGGTGTGTGTCGGGGCCTCCTCCACCAGCCTCCACGGCCTCCCTCTCGACCTCACACCGGGGATGAGAAACACGACTCTGCTGTGTGTGAGCCGTCGCTGCTGGTGGTCTGTGACAGACTCGCTTTTCAACAACAACTAGTGGGTTTTGAGAAATGAGAACACTTTTTGTTGTAAAAAATCCCCATGGACTGAAGTGGACACGGTCCCAGGGCCGGGTCCCCCGCCTCCCTCCTCCTGGGCCTCCAGCGTGGGCTCCAGGCCTGACGTCTCCTGGCAAAGCCGCGGCGATGCCAGCTGTGCAGGACGTGCGTGCGTGTCCAGGACATTCCTGTCCTGACGCCGGTCGCTGGCTCGCAGCATTCCAAGGCGGCGGTGCCTTCCCTGTGATCACGTCGGGACCTTTAACCAGCGTTCCTCCCGCAGCGCCTGCTGGTGCTTCTGCAGATAAACAGCCGCAGGGAGCGGCCCTGTGGGCGCGGGGGCAGCTCGGCTCGGGGTCCTGGGGTCTGTGCCCAGAAAGTTCCACGTGCCCCCGGCCCCCGGCTCCCTCACGTCTCCCCTGCGTTTCTCTCCTGCTTTTTCATGATGTGGTTCAACCATTTCAGACTCAGGGTGACCGTCTTACTGGCCCGTTTATTCTGGGTGGTGGTGAGTGAATGGTGCCGCCCTCCAGGAACGATGGGCCAGCTCTGCCCTGTGGTCACGGGTGTCTCCCCACAGGCTGGGTGGAGTGAGTGTTCAGTGACACTGGGGGTTTGGAAACACCTGCCCCCGCTTCTCCTAATGACAAAGGGCCACGTGCTCAGAGTCACCCACACGCAGTGTGTCCGTGTCCGAGTGAGACGGGAAGTGCCCTGTCCTTTCTCCTGGGCTCTGTGTGGGCGGGGAGGGTCCCGGGCGCCGGTGGGAAGAGGAGGCTGTGCAGATGCAGGAGGTGACAGCTGTGTCACGACCCCCGTCTCCCCGTCCCGGCTGGGAAGGGGCCTTCCTCCTCACAGAGTAGAGGGGCTCCTGGAGCCCTCACTTGGGCCGACGTGGACGGCCCGTCCTGGGCCCAGGAGAGGGAGGGGCTGCCCTGCCGGCCTCCGTGAGCCCAGGTGTCAGTGGGAGACGAATGGTCTCACCCCGGGTGACGGGCTTAGAATGAAGGTTAACCTCCAGGTCGGGGAGGTGGGCTGATCCTCGATGCTGCAGGGGAGACCCCAGGGCCCCGGTGGGCCCACTCCCCTGTCCCTGAGGCAGCCCCAGCCCAGCCCAGCCCTGCAGCCAGGGGAGCTCAGCCCAGCCCACGCCCACACCTGCCCCCTGCTGGACAGCGGTGTCCCTGCAGACCTTTTCCATACACAGTCATGGGGCCCTGGCCCAGGAGGCAGAGCCCATGGATCTCACTCAGCTGATCTCAGGTTCAGGCTCACAGCCCCAGTCAGTGTGGGAGAGGCGGTCAGCGGGGCCCCGGGTGCCTGCATGTGCCCCCCATGGGCTCCAGACGCCGCCCAGCACCCCTGATGGAGCCCCGTCTGCAGCTGGTCACTCAGGCGCCTGCAGCTGTGGGCGCCCAGGCCCGGGAGGGGCTGCCTGCTGCTCAGGGCTCACTGTCCTCAAGCCACAAGGTTGCTGGTGGCTACACGTTTGCTACGTGTTGAACGATTGCTGTCTGTGCAGGTGTGGCCTGGGCCCTGTCACTGTGCCCACTGCTGGGTGCTCTGGGCAGGGGGGCGATGCCCGTGTGCTGGCTGGTGCTCCTGCCCCCGACAGGGACGAGGTCCTCTGTGCCTGACCCTCTGTCGCACGGAGCCCGGCTGGGGCACAGTCTTCCTGGGGAGCAGAGCTCCTGGCCCCCCGTGCGGCTGGAGGAGGTGGGGGGCTGAGTGTGTTTATTTCCCCAGTGACCAGTCACAGGCTGAGGTGTAGCTTGTTACCTGTCACCCAGCACAGGTCTGGCATCAGCATCTTCAACCACGAAAGGTCACTTTCCATTCTCATCCTGTTGGGGCCCACAGCCCCCTGCCTGTCCTGGTGTGTCCCCCTGTCTGTCTCCCTATCTGTCCCCCTGCCAGTCCCCCTGCCTGTCCCCCTGCCTGTCCCCTGTCTGTCCCCTGCCTGTCCCCCTGTCTTACCCCTGTCTGTGAGACCCTGAACTCCCTCTGACCTTCTCTCTCCTCTCCTTCTCCCCCCCTCCCTGCTCCTCCTGCTCTTCCTTCTTCTCTATCTCTATCTTCTCTATCTCTTTCTCCATCTCTCTCTCTGTATCTTTATCTCTTTCTCTGTCTCTCTCCATGACATCTGTATGCAAGGCATTCTCAAGTGACCCTCCGGCCACAGTCCTGGAACCCACTGCCCAGACACGTCCTGGCTGCCTCACAGGCGCCTGCCTGCCAGCTCGTCCCTGCATGGACTGTGTGACCCCCACTTCCCCACTCGGGGGGTCACCGTCCCCCGGGCTGACCCTGACAGTCCCCATCCCACCCGCAAGGGGTCCTGTCTCGGCCACTCAGAACCCGGCCCTTCCCGTGTCAGCTGCCAGCCTTTGTGCTGTGCCCAGGGCTTTCCTGTCCTGACGGGCCATCCTCCATCCGTCTCCCTGCCCACCAGCCTGTGGCCATAGGAGGCGGCGGTGGTCTCTCACACCCCGTCCTAGCCGCTGCCTCTTCTGAGCCTTGGTCGCCGCTGCTGCGCTCAGGACAAAAACGAAGGGCCCTGCAGAGTCTGGGACTGGCCACGTCCAGAATGTCCTGGGGGCTGTTCGAGACCACCCGTGAGTGCAGTGGCCCTCGGGACACCCCGTCTCTGGGACAGGGCTCTCTCCCCCGTCTCACAAGTTTTGTTGTTCAATCGAGGCAGCGAATTCAGTTTTATAGCTTAGGCCCATGTGTCTAACCCTTTTCCATTTCTTCCTGGTTATTCTGTGAGCTGGCCCCGTGTCCCTGCTGAAGCAGGCTGCCCCTCCCGTGTCAGCGGTCGCCACTGGACGGGACAGCGTGGTCTCCCGTGTGGGGCCGGGGCGCACGGGTCCCCCTGCACACACTGCTCTTCTTCCCCGGACCCCACCCGCCCCCCGCCAGTTCTCATCAAAGACCAGCCCGGGTGCAGTCCCAGGGGGCTTCCTGGGGTCTTTTTTCTTTTCCGTTTCTTTAACTTATGTTTTTATCTTTACGATTCCCTTCCCCTGCTTCCTTCCCGAGGTTTATTGGACTGGGAGGTTTGTCTCTAATTCCTGACAAGTTGTTGTCAGTGATGTGCAGGCTGTGCTCTATGAGGACATGTTTCTTAAGCTGCTCCTTCCTCCCATTGTGGCCGGACCCTCGGCCAGGGTCACTGTCGCCAGGACCAGAGTGAGGGAAGCAGATCAGCATCAGCACCTTCCTGGCCGGATGGCAGCCTGCTGCCCGGTGCTGACGGGGATGCGTCTGCAGGCGCCCCGCTTCCCCCAGAACAGGGCTGTCTTGACGTCACCAGGTGAGCAGCTGCGCACGTCCAGGCGCCCATCATGGCTAATTATGTTAAGCAGCTGCCCTGCGGGTGGACACCTGGCCATTCCCGGGCCGTTTCCATGGCGCCTATCTCAGGGGCAGGCACCCTGCTGGCGACGGCCTGTGCGGGCGCACGTCCCTGTCACAAGGTCTTTGCAATTCAGATGAAAACAGCCCGCCTGGCCCGGGCCGGCCTGCATGGCTCAGGGGTGGAACGTTGACCTGTGAACCAGGAGGTCAGGGTTCGATTCCTGGTCAGGGCACACGCCGGGGCTGTGGGCTTGATCCCCAGTGTGGGGTGCGCAGGAGGCAGCTGATCCATGATTCCCTCTCATCATGGATGTTTCTATCTCTCCATCCCTCTCTGAAATCAATAAAAATGTATTTTTAAGAAAAAGATGAAAACAAAAAAGACGAGTAGAAAAACGGGCAATGTAACTGGGAGTTGGTAGATGAAGGACACATTGACGGCGGGCGCACGTGGGCAGACCAGTGCAGTCGGGCCAAGCAGATGCCCAGGGGCTCCCCGGGCCCCAGGTGGGAGCGGGGCCTGCCGAGGCCGGGTGGCCGTTCGTCCTGTGAGCCCAGCCTCATCAGGTCTCTCCCTGAGTGACCTGCATCCCAGGCACCCGCTCTGCCTGCCGCCCCCGCCCCAGCCCACGACCTGAGCGGGTCTCTGAGGAGCGGTCAGCAGCCGGCACTGCCCCTCCCACATGCGACCCCCCCATCTATTCTGGCCTCTGTCCCCCACGCGGGCAGCACTGCCCCTGCACGGTGCTGGCGAGGGAATTGTCCTCACTGTGGTGACCAGCCTCTGGGTGTCACATTTTAGATTCTGTTCCCGGGGCCTTTGGGGAACGGCCGTTTCCCTGTAAGGCAGTTTCTATCTCTGTTTGACAGGGTGGTTATGAATGGCTGCCGGCCTTATCTCGGAAGCGTTAAGCCACCGGGGCTGGGGTGCCTGGGAAACTCATGAGTCATGTTCCAGCCCCGGGCAGAGCGGGTATGGTCATCCTCCACCCACTCTGATCACCAGCCAGGAGGGAGGGGGCTGGGCCCAGGCCCCCCAAGAAGCCTGTGGGAGCCAGGCCTCCTTCCCCGGCCCAGAGGTGCCCTTCCCGGTGCCCAGACCTCACAGCCCTGACAGCGTGTCCCTGCCCCACCCTCGGGCGGCCGCAGCTGCCGGGGCAGCTGGGACCCCAGTGCCTGTCGCACACGGGCCGCCAGCTCGTCCACGTGAGGGCCACCCAGTGGGACCCCTCTCTGCCTCTGGTCTCGGGGGCTCTGCTCGTGCCACACTGCAGGGCACCACCCTGGCCCCCGCTGGGAGGGGGGACAGCCCTGCTGCCATCTGCTCAGTTGGGTCACAGGCTGGTGGCACTTAGGATACCAGAGGGTCTCCTCCAAACAGAGGCTCGGGGACTCAGCTCTGCTTGTCCACTTGGGAGTCTTCCCCTTCCATTGATGTAGGAGAGGGACAGAGACAGAGAGAGACAGACACACAGAGAAACCACAGACAGACACACAGAGAAGGACAGAGACAGAGAGAGGGACACACACACAGGGACAGAGAGAGACAGGCAGGGACAGAGACAGATAGAGACAGACACACAGAGAAGGACAGAGACAGAGAGAGACAGACACACAGAGAAACCACAGACAGACACACAGAGAGGGACAGAGACAGACAGACAGGGACAGAGACAAAGGACAGGCAGAGATAGAGAGACAGGGACAGAGAGAGAGAGAGAGAGACGGAGAGAGAGACACACACCCAGAGCAGGAGGCAGGGAGGGAGTCTCAGAGGCGGCAGCTGTGAGCCGAGGATTTGGAGCATCCGTGGAGTCGGCGGACTTTAATGGGCTAAATTTTGCCTTTTGGGCTATTTTTTAAAAAAATACTCTTTTATTGATTTTTAGAGAGAGAGGGAGAGAGAAAGAAACCTCTGACTTGACAGGGAGGTGGCTGTGGGCTGGCTGCCTCCTGCACGCCCTCTGCTGGGAGCCCAACGAGCTGTCACAGTTCGAGTTTATGGGGACTTTGGGGCTAAAAAGCAGTTGGGGTTGCCACCCCCCCCCAGGAGGCTTGGGCTGTTTCCTGACCATCACAAGGTCCCTTTCCTGTGAGTTTGGTCCATACCTGGTGGCTGTCCAGTGCCCAGGCAGGTCCACCAGGAGAAACAGGGGGTAGGAAGGGGGGATCCAGCAGCTGTGGGAGCTCCGGGGCCCAGGGAAGGGTCCCTTTACCTGCCTTTTGCGCTAACTTCTCTCCCAAGTCCCAGGCAGGACCGAAGGCCCGGGTGTGTTTGGTTCTCTTGGGGGAATGGAAGCCCCAGGCCAAGCTGTCCCCCAGGGTCCCAGGCTTGGGCTTCCAGGGCCTCTGACTTGAGACAAAGGAGACAGATGAGCGGGTGAGGGGCTGTCCCTTCACCAGGTGAGGGGCTGTCCCTTCACCAGGGACCCCTTGCCCAGGTGCTGGCACGTTTGCTGCCCTGGGGCCAGAGGGGTGCACGGCGGGGGTCCTCGGTGGCTGAACCTGTCCAGAAGGATCCATCCAAGCCGCTGACCACTCTGTCCCCAGTCAGACTGGTCCTAACAGCACCCAGGGCAGCCGATCTGAGCTCAGAGGTCAAGCTCCTGATGATGGCCGCTTGCTGACCACCAACACCTCCGGGCAGCAGAGCCGGTGGACAGGAAGTCCACAGAGCCAGTGGGCTGCAGGCGTGCAGGGGCAGGGCGGGCTGGGTGGGCAGCTTCTTGGTGGGGCTGCCATGTCCTGCACACAAAATGCAAACAATGAACCCACAGGGAGAGCTGGGCACCCCGTCCCATCCACACACAGAACAGGAACACGCTGTCCCTTAAGGGGAGGCCCGCAGCCTCTCCCCCGAGCATGCCCCCTCGTTCTCAGGGACTCCCAGGCCAGGGCGAGGACTCGCGGGCCCCAGCCAGGCACCTGCTCTGCTCTGCGGGCACTCACAGGGGGTCCCTGCACTTTCCCTTCCCCTGGAATGGGCTGCATCCCACCATCCGCTCGCATTTCCCGGGCAACACTGCCCCCTGGTGGCCAGCTCTGCCTCTCCTGCCGGTCCAGTCCTCTGGTGGGAAAGAACATTTCAGAAAACGGACAAAGTGACTTTTCAAATCACTGAGCAGATTCAGGTGCCTGCCTTGGACTCAAGGCAAAGAGCTAAAGGTTCTGGAAGCACAGTTTACAAAGCGACCCCTGTTCACGCACAACAGGTGCAGCCGATGAGGGGGAGGCAGGCCTTAGACTCACGGGAAGGCCGCTCTGCACAGGGGTCTGCACATCGGTGGTGACCAGACCGTGCGCTCTCCAGGCCAGGGCTCCGCGCCCTGGGAGTCCCTGACGCCCTTATCCCTGCTCTGGGGACACCCGTCCCGGCCTCCCGACAGCCAGCGTGGGTCTCCGCCGCAGGCCGAGGGCTCAGGCCTCTCACAGCCCGGGGTCCCACGTCCATGATCAACAGGACGGTTTCCAGCGTCTCCTCCGAGGCAGCTCAGGTGGGGCCTCCCGGGGACGCGGGGCAGGGACACTTACTCCGTGTGGCCCAGGTTTAGCGGGGACCAGGCTGTGCTGCCACCTGAGTCTGGGGAGCCCAAACCCCAAGACCAGCCTGCAAGGTTGCACGGTCACAATCCCCAAAGCAGCACAATCCAAACACGACCAAGGCACCAACTCTAAGGGCCTCGGGGGCTGACAGGCGTGTCTCCCTCCCTGCCCCCCCACCAACCCTCTTCCCAGCTTCCTGCATTCAATGAGATTAGAAAATGCAAATACATTTTTGTATCATTTTAAAAGCAGCCTAAATCTCAAGCTAAAAGATGGTCATGTCGCCTCGACAGCATAGCTCAGTGGTTGAGCGTCAACCTATGACCCAGGAGGTCCCGGTTCGATTCCCAGTCAGGGCACAGGCCCGGGTTGTGGGCTCCATCCCCAGGGTGGGGTGTGCAGGAGGCAGCTGATCCATGATTCTCTCTCATCATTGATGTTTCTGTCTCTCCCTCTCCCTTCCTCTCTGACATCAATAAAAAAATTACTTAAAAAATAAAAGAGGATCATGTGTGATGCTGTCACACTCACAAATCAAACTTCAGAAATGTCACCTGCTCCGAGCAGAAGTGGGGCCTGCGACCGGCCGCATGCTTTCTCTGTGCGGAGACCCCGCGGCCGGCTCAGGAACACACACAGCTCCGTGCCCAGCGCCCGGTGAGCCCCTCCGACAGGCACAGCAGATCTCAGCACAGGCAGCCACCGCGGGAGGCAGAGCTTCCTAGGATGAGCTGCATCTCAAATTCTTTCACTTACTAGTGAGACAAAAACGTTGGAAATCACAAAGTTTCAAATAGACTGTAATATAAGCATGTCAAACTCACAGCCCACAGGCCACATGCGGCCCACAAGGAATATTTCTGTGGCCCAGCCAATAGAATGGTCTGTAAGAAACGTTTTAATAAAAATCTCGTAACTTAATTTTTACAATATTCTGTCATACATAGTTATTAATAACGAACTACAACGTTCGCTAATGACCGATGACTATAATCGTGTTGCATTCATGTCCCTTACGCGCAGGTGCACCATGTCTCTCCACTAATACTAGCAGCGAATATTTTAGCGGCCGATGGCCACGCCATTAGTCTCGGACTGACTTGTTTGGTGTGCACAACAGGAAATATTTCGCTTTCGGAGAAAAAGAAAAAATAGGTTTATTTGTGTGATGCTTATTAATTTGTGCAGTTATTCAGCTTCTGGTAAGTGAATGTTCAAGAAAAAACATTAATTTGTATTAAAATGTTCTATTATTTTAACGATGACTCGTTTGTCTCAGCCCTTTGCGTTCAGCACGTCTCTATCGGAATAAACAGACGTTTCTGTGAGAATGGAAGCTTTTGTCTCTGCGGCCACATACTAGCCCACTTTGACCTGTTTGTTTGCCCGTGTGAGCCTGTGAGGGTGACGCGCTCGCTGCCACTTCACGGAAAGGTATTTTGGCCGCGTGGCTCAGCGCCTGAGCGTCCTGGGCGGCTGTGGAGATGGGCCGGGAGGGTCGCAGGAGAAAGAGCCAGTGGCCTTGCCAGCGCCTGGACCAGCCCGCAGGACCTGCACACACCTCATGCTGAGAGCTGAACAAAGTCCAGCCACACGCAGAGCAACGGCCCGGGATCCCCACAAAATAGCCACCCACCCCCCTGAAGTGGACGACTGACTTCCTCCTGGACCAGACACATCGAGACACCCAATCGCCAAATCCCCTGCTTCCTCAGAGCATCCCGGCCCCTGTGAGCCCCAGACCACCAACCAGTCAGCCAACCAGAGCCCCAACCCCTCGCCTTCCCCGAGGCCCTGAACTGCTCCCAGTTCAACGCAGGTGGGTCCCAGGACCTCTGCATTGCTGGGCGCGGTGGTGGGGAGCCTGGCGGGGTGGCCCGCCCGGTCGGAGAAGGTCAGGGGTGGCCGGAGCGGGACAGGTGACTACATGCAGATGGAGTGGGGTAACAGTGCCACCGGGTACCACACACCTGCACCATATTCACCCCCCGGACGACTCACCACATGCCCACAGCTCCATCCAGCACCTCACTGCCTCCAGCCCCACCAATTCCAGCTCCGTCACCTCCATTCCTGTAACTCTGTCCTTTGCTCCCTGAGCTCCAAACACACCAGCCTCCAGCTTGTTCGAGCCTCGGGACCTTTGCACGGGGTCTGCGCCTGGCTCTGTATAAGATGATGATGCCCTGGCCGGTTTGGTTCAGCGGATAGAGCGTCAGCCTGTGGACTGCAGGGTCCCGGGTTCAATTCCCAGTCAGGGCACATGCCCAGGTTGTGGGCTCAATCCCTGCAGGAGGCAGCCGATCAATGATTCTCTCTCATCGTGGATGTTTCTCTTTCTCTCTCCCTCTCCCTTACTCTCTGAAATCAATAAAAAAATATATATATATTTCGGGAAAAAAATTTAATAAAATAAAATGATGACAATAACGTCCAGTTCACCTACTTCTACAACAAATATGTCAAACTCAAAGGCTAACACGGGCCAAATAGAGGCATGAGGCCCGCAGGCCGCGAGTATGACACGCTTGTTCTACGAGAACCAAACTGCATTCTTCCCTGAGAGCCACTGACAGCCACGGAACCTTCTGGCACCCACTGTGCCAGGGCTGCCCCCTCCCTGCAGGAGGGAACCCAGCGGAGCCCAGCCCATGGCCAGGAATCTCCCTTTGCCCGCAGAGCAGCCACGGCTGGGCCGCGGTCAACAGCGCCCCCTGGTGGCTCCTCCGCGCGGAGCCGCGTCTCCAGCCCTGGCCACAGGCTCCCACCTGCAGCCCAGAAGCAGAGCGAGTTCTGGAAGCCGGCAGAGCCGGGCAGAGTGAGGTGAGGCCGCGCAGCCGCCTGCGAACATGGACTGAATGTCCACTACGTGCTGGCCCTACCGATGGCGCAGAGCAGGGAGTGATCGAAACGCCGGAGGCGCTGTTCCCGCTGCTCATCCAGCCGGGCCGGAGAGGCACCAAGAAGGGCCCTCGGTGGATGCAGAGAGAAGCCCTGAGAGCGGGCAGGGCTGCGGCCCTTGGACATCCTGGGCGCAGGTGTCTGCGTTTGCCCAGGAGCAGGGAAAAGGCAGCACGCAGCGTCCACGCCCACGTGGCCCACACCTGAGCCGGCAGCTGGGCCCGGCTTTACCTGGGCGCCCACTCGGGGGGAGATGAATCAGGTGGGCGCCGCTCTAGCCTCCGCTTTGCACCAACTACGGACCACAGGTGTGTCTCTTGTGCGCTCTCCTTTACCTTTGTATAATGTTCCTTATATTTATTTTTAAAAAGTGTGAACAGCCGAAACCGGTTTGGCTCAGTGGATAGAGCGTCGGCCTGCGGACTGAAAGGTCCCGGGTTCGATTCCGGTCAAGGGCATGTACGTTGGTTGCGGGCACACCCCCAGTAGGAGATGTGCAGGAGGCAGCTGGTCGATGTTTCTCTCTCATCGATGTTTCTAACTCTCTATCCCTCTCTCTTCCTCTCTGTAAAAAATCAATAAAATATATTTTTAAAAAAAAAGAGTTGCATTACCAACTGTTTAAAAAAAAAAAAAAGTGTGAACAGCCCGAACCAGTGTGGCTCAGTGGATAGATCGTCAGCCTGTGGACCCAAGGGTCTCGGGTTCGATTCTGGTCAAGGGCACGTACCTCGGTGGCAGACTCCTCCCGGCCCAGCCTGGGACCTGGTGGGGGTGACTGCAGGGGGCAACCAATCGAAGTGTTTCTCTCACATCGATGTTTCTCTCTCTTTCCCCCTCCCTTCCACTCTCTCTAAAAATCAATGGAAAAATATCCTCAGGTGAGGATTAAAAAATAATAATAAAACAAATAAAAAGTGACCACCCAGAGAATGTCTAGTGCCTTTCGAGCAACGTCCACCAGTGTGGGCTCGGCCCCGGAGCCGCACTTCTCGGCCCAGGAGGGAGGCGTGGGCAGGGCAGCCCTGGTGTTGCCTGGAGAAGAGCTCCAGGCCCGGAGGGGCCGTGAGGGGCCGGGGCTCCACGGGGGAGAAGCATCTCGAGGTTGGAGCCCCGATGCCCAGGGGACGACACCCCACCCACTCAGCCGCAGCCCTGTCCCTGGAGCGCTGACCTGGGGACCTGACCTCCCCGTGCAGGGATTCTCCCCTCTCCCGGGTCCCAGGATGTGCACGGAGGCCCGTCCAGGATCATCCACCAAACGGACGCTCTGTATCGGCACTTAGCGAACCCTGGGGACTTCTGTCAGCACCGTGTTAGGAACGAGCAAGTAATGAGACGCCTTTTCCCTGTTGATGCGGCTAAGCATTTGGTAGATTTATCTATATCACGCACATTTGTGTACTTTTTAAAAATATTTTTATTGGTTTTATTTATATATATTTTTTATTTCAGAGAAGGGAGGGGGGATAGAAACATCGATGATGAGAGAGAATCATTGATCGGCTGCTTCTTGCACGCCCCCTATGGGGGATCGAGCCTGAAACTCGGGCATGTGCCCTTGACCGGGAATTGAACCGTGACCTCCTGGTGCATATGTTGATGCTCAACCACTGAGCCACGCCGGCCGGCAGAGATGAGAGTTTTATAGCACAGACACGAGAGAGAGAAACGGAGCTTCCACACTTTATCTGGAGGACCCAGGGTGGGACTGGAGGCAGAGGAACCTGAGGGCACTCCATCTCGGAGCAGGGCCAACCCTGGGTCCCAGCAGTGAGCTGCCCCGTGGCCTCTCTGGGCCCGAGTGCATGTTCAATGAGGTCGGGAGCAGGAGGGACGGTCCGGGAGCAGAGGTGGGTGATGAGCCACAGGGTCCCATGGGGAGAAGGTGGTTCCAGGTTCTCTCCATCCCATGGATACATTTCAGAAGCTCGGGCGGGAGACAATGGAGTCAGCGACTAAAGTCATGGAGGCATGAAGTCACGAGGCCCAGATACAGGGCTGGGAGCCTGGGCCCTGCATTCCCAGAGCCACCTGAGGGAGGAGGTCAGAGCCTCAGATCTTGCACTGGCAGCAAACGGGGGCACAGCAGCTGGACTGGCAGCAGCAGGGTTTGCAGCAGCTGGACTGGCAGCAGCAGGGTTTGCAGCAGCTGGACTGGCAGCAGCAAGGTTTGCAGCAGCAGACAGGCACACAGCAGGGTTTGCAGCAGCTGGACTGGCAGCAGCAGGGTTTGCAGCAGCTGGACTCACAGCAGCAGGGTTTGCAACAGCTGGACTGGCAGCAGCAGGGTTTGCAGCAGCAGACAGGCACACAGCAGCTGGAGCCACAGCCCCCCTTGCAGCCCCCACAGGAGCCACAGCCCCCCTTGCAGCCCCCACAGGAGCCACAGCCCCCCTTGCAGCCTCCACAGCTGGAGCCGCCACAGCCCCCCTTGCAGCCCCCACAGGAGCCACAGCCCCCCTTGCAGCCCCCACAGCTGGAGCCACAGCCCCCCTTGCAGCCACCACAGGAGCCACAGCCCCCTTTGCAGCCCCCGCAGCTGGAGCCACAGCCCCCCTTGCAGCCCCCACAGGAGCCACAGCCCCCTTTACCGCAGCTGGAGCAGGAACAGGCTGGCACACAGCAGCACACGGGCTTACAGCAGCACACGGGCACACAGCAGCTGGAGCCACAGCCCCCACAGCTGGAGCCACAGCCCCCGGAACAGCCACAGCAGCTCATGGTTCTGGTGGTTGAGGGTGGAGCAGGTCAGAGGAGCAGGTGGAGAGGAGGTGATCAGATGTGGAGGCTCCTGGGCCGGGGGCCTTTATATACCTGCCGGGACCCCCCCCCAGTCCCTGGTCCGCACATCCTGCTGTGCAGGGTACTTCCTGGTGTGCCTGTTTGTTTGCTGGACGTCAGGCTCTCATTGGTCCAGGCTGACATTTCCTTTGTCAGATTCCTAATGTTGCCACTTCCCCAGCACGGGACCCTGTAATTATCTGAACACCTGCCTTCGCTGCTCCCCTCAGGTGACCTTAGAGGACAGTTTCTACAGCTGCCACCCCCACCCCAACCAAGCACCCCCCTGAATTGGCCGCAGCCTCTCAAATATGATTAATAACCCCCACTGCTTCCGACTCCAAACACAAGGGCTTGTGCAGAAAAAGAGACTTGGAAATGCAAGGAGGTGCCCTCACCAGGCGCCCCAGCTTCCAGGGACGCCAGACGGCTCCTCCTCCTCCGTCACGATCTGTGGGGACCCCGTGGGCCTCGCTGAACTGCCATCCACATCGAGGTCTGTGGCCTCGCCCCACTTCGCCCACGCAGGAGCGATGCTGACTGTCCCTCGGCCGCCAGAACCTCACCTGCTCCCGCTCTGGCTGGGACACACGGCCGCCGACAGTGTCACCATGTGTGTTGGAATCTGCGTAACTTTCACAGCCGGAATGCCCATCTCTTCCTTCCATTCCTTCTTAGTGAAGGTGTTTTTTAAGTGATATTTTTCCCGAGGCCTCTGCGGCCGTACAGTCATTTACAGGTTGAGGAAATGCATTCCTAGTCCCCAAACCAGGCCATTTGTTTTGCACCGGTGTTTACACCGGAGCCGCGCTGATGATGCTTTTAAAGCCGTTTTCCGTTTCCTCAACGGCCGTGTTTGTTTTGTGCTGCTGCTGGCTTCCCCGGCCTGGCCAATCCCGGTCACTGGTGTTGGAGGGATCGAGCCTCGTCTCGTTCGGAGAGGTGATTCCAGCTAATTCGCATGGCTGAGGGGGTGGGCGGGCAGAGGCGGAGAGAAACAGGGAGGGGAAGGGACCACGTGCTCACCTGTCACCCAGCAGGTCCCCTGTCTGCCTCCCCACCTGAGGCCAGTGCCTGGGAGGACTCGTGGGCGACACCATGTGGCCGCAGGAAGAACAGCACGTGTCTGTCCCCTGAACGTGGGCTATTGACACCAGGTAATATTTGGGACCTATTTATAGTTAATCAGCATTTATCGTCTCTCTGAAACCCAGGTTTCACTGGGCGTCCTGAATTTCATCTGTCAGC
Organism: Myotis lucifugus; assembly: GCF_000147115.1. NCBI lineage: Eukaryota > Metazoa > Chordata > Mammalia > Chiroptera > Vespertilionidae > Myotis > Myotis lucifugus. The sequence goes on from NW_005872437.1 coordinate 17,738, forward strand.
TCTGCCACCTGGTTGATGGGCCAGGGAGACAGGCCTGCAGGGCCTTGAGCAAGGCCTTTGTGAGGACAGGAGACACCTGTGTGGTGCACAGCACAGTCCTAGGGGTGACACCTGACACCCACATCTCAGCCAACCCCCAGGATTTCAGGGAAGCCGTCCCAGGTGAGGCCCCTGAGGACCAGGAGGCAGAAGCCCTGAGCAGCCCCGGGAGAGGTGGCCCTGCCGGGAACTCCCTGCGGACGACGCAGAAGAGGCCCAGGCCCCCCAGAGCAAGAGAAGGGGCAGCAAAGATGACGTCAAACAGGAGCGAGCAGGGCCTCCGGTTCCAGGCGACTCTCAAGGCCGAGTCTGAGGGAACCTCGGTGCTGCTCCATGGCCAGGGGACCATGTGTCGGACGTGGGTTAATGCTGACCGAGGAGAGCGTGGCAGAGAGCACAGGCACCCAGGTGGTTATTAGAAAACCCGAAGGTTCCCAGGGAGATGGCACAAACAGGAACCCAAACAGGAAGTGACCATGTGCCCAGCATCTCACCTGACCCCTGACCCCGGCAGGTATATAAAGGCCCCCGGCCCAGGAGCCTCCACACCTGACCACCTCCTCTCCACCTGCTCCTCTGACCTGCTCCACCCTCAACCACCAGAACCATGAGCTGCTGTGGCTGTTCCGGGGGCTGTGGCTCCAGCTGCGGGGGCTGTGGCTCCAGCTGCTGTGTGCCCGTGTGCTGCTGTAAGCCCGTGTGCTGCTGTGTGCCAGCCTGTTCCTGCTCCAGCTGCGGTAAAGGGGGCTGTGGCTCCTGTGGGGGCTGCAAGGGGGGCTGCGGCTCCTGTGGGGGCTGCAAGGGGGGCTGTGGCTCCTGTGTGGCTGCAAGGGGGGCTGTGGCTCCTGTGGGGCTGCTAAGGGGGGCTGTGGCTTCTTGTGTGGCTCCTGTGGGGGCTGTGGCTCCAGCTGCTGTGTGCCCGTCTGCTGTTGCAAACCCTGCTGCTGCCAGTCCATCTGCTGCAAACCCTGCTGCTGCCAGTCCATCTGCTGCAAACCCTGCTGCTGCCAGTCCAGCTGCTGCAAACCCTGCTGCTGCCAGTCCAGCTGCTGCAAACCCTGCTGCTGCCAGTCCAGCTGCTGCAAACCCTGCTGCTGCCAGTCCAGCTGCTGTGCCCCTGTCTGCTGCCAGTGCAAGATCTGAGGCTCTGACCTCCCACCTCAGGTGACCCCCGCTAATCCAGCTTTCCCAGCCGTGACCTCTCTTCCATTGCTAACTCCAAAATCTCACTCAGGCCCACCTCCCACCACCCCACGCCCCACCCCCTGTAGAACGAACCCTGATGTGGCTGCTTGTTCCTAAGTAGAAGCCACCCTAACGCCATGTATCCTGACACATCTCCTCCTGAGTCACACGCGAGCCCGGCTCCTGGTCCCCTGAGCCCTGTGCGGTGATGCGGAGCCTGTGCCGCTGTGGGGAACTTCGCTGGGAACCTGTGGGTTGGAGAGACATTCTCGGAGCTGCTTCGCATGTCACATGCTCTGCTTGACCTTCAGTTGTTGTTTCCACTCAATAAAGAAATCATTGATGCCCTAACCAGTTTGGCTCAGCGGATAGAGCGTCGGCCTGCGGACTGAAGGGTCCCGGGTTCGATTCCGGTCAAGGGCATGTACCTTGGTTGCGGGCACATCCCCAGTGGGAGGTGTGCAGGAGGCAGCTGATCGATGTTTCTCTCTCATTGATGTTTCTAACTCTCTGTCCCTCTCCCTTCCTCTCTGTAAACAATCAATAAAATATATTTTAAAAAAAATAAAAAGAAATCATTGATGAGCTGAAGCTCCTGGAACTCTCTGTCTCGGCCTCCTCACCGCGGCTCTGGTGATAACTCAGACTTGGGATAACTCAGACTTGGGGGGTTGACAGAGACGTTGGTGGGAGGTGCAGAGGCCTCACCTCCAGGACAAGGCCACATTCCTGGGCTCACCTCCGCTTCTGGGCCCCTCTCCCCTCTCTCGGGACCCGCCTCATCCTCCGTCCTATCAGCCATGGATCTGGTGGAGACAGACTGTCCCTGGGCCAGGCCAACTGGAACTGTTGAAAACCCCTGGGGTTCAGATGGCGCCCTTCCCCTGGCCCAGCCTCTGCCATCGACCGTCTCAGGTGAGGGGCACTCTTCCTGTAGCTGCCATGGGGGCAGCCCCTGCCTTCGTCTGTGTGGCCAGGGCTGGGAATGGAGGCAGATGCACCACTGTCCACGTCTGAGGACTGCTCACACCCAGCCTCCTGGGACAGACACTCACCTGCTCACCGGCCCAGGGAAGAGGGTCGGGCCTGGCATCTCCCCGTAGCCCTCCTCCTGTCTGACCCAGCCTGGGTGACACGTGGGGGACCATCGAGAACGTGAAACCCGGACTCAGGATCAGGGAACAGACCCTGAGGGCTCCTGGGTACCTGAGACCCTGACAACATCCATTCCAATGCCGTAAAGGGCAGTAGGACTAGAGATGAATCACCTCATGTCATTTGAAAACACTCATTTCCTTGTGAGATGTGCCGTGAGCACAAACAGGAGACATCGGAGCTGTTTTCAGTGACAGAGCCTGGTGTTCGAAGACGCCGGGGGGAGGGGGCAGCATGTGGAGAAGCAGGTGGACGATGCTGGTGCCAGGATCCGGGGCTTCCGGTGGGGGGGTCCCTGAGGTCAGGGAAGATCCTGGGGTTCTGCATTTGATTCAATAGCATCCAAATGAGCCCGGCCGGTGTGGCCCAGTGGTTGAGTATCGACCTATGAACCAGGAGGTCACGGTTCGATTCTCGGTCAGGGCATGGGCTCCATCCCCAGTGTGGGGCGAGCAGGAGGCGGGCGAGCAGGAGGCAGCAAGCAGTGACTCTCATCGTGGATGTTTCTCTCTCCCTCTCCCTTCCTCTCTGAAATCAATAAAAATATTTTCTGAAAAGCATCAACATGAAATTGTGGTGCACGTTCTCTAAAGATCTAGAGAGATGACCAGCCGGTGGCTGAGAGCACTCCTAGCACCGAGACTTCCTGCTGAGCACCGTTTCTGTGTCTACATGGAGACTGGTTCTCTGGGAAGCAGGACTGGAAACAGGCGGAGGAACCTGGCACGTCCTCTTATCTGGACAGACAGGAGGATGCAGAGACCACCCCTCATGGCAGAGGGACCAAGGGCCCAAACTCAGAGGGACGCCCCTGGACACAGTTCCTCAGATGCACGGCTGCCCACAGACATTCCTGGAAGATGGAGGGAAAGCCCAGACTGTGGTCCTGGCCATAACTGTCTGGCCCTGGCACCAGCAAAGGCACCAACAGCAAACAGGTGAGCGGGGCCACCTCACTACCAAGTGTCCTTCCGCTCAGCAAGGAAGCACCCGAGTGAGAGGCACCTGGGGAATCAGAGACGATATCTGCCAACCACACAGCCATGAGGAGCGAATGTCCACAACATGCACGGAGCTCACACAGCTCAACAGCGAAAAACAAACCCATTAACTCGGTTTAAAAATGGGCAGAGGTCCTGACAGACATTTTCCCAAAGGTGACACATGAACAGCCAACTGGTCCATGAAGAGATGCTCAGTGTCACTAATCATCAGGGAGATGGAGATCCCACCTGTCAGGACGGCTCCCTTCACACGTCCACCAACAGCGCTGGTGAGGACGTGGAGAAAAGGGAGCCCTGTGCATGCCAGGGGGGTTGTAAACGAGCGCAGCCACTTTGGGGAACAGTATGGCGGTTCCTCAAGAAAATAAAAATAGAGCTACCATGTAACCCAGCAATCTACTTCTGGGTATAAGCCCAAAGGAAATAAAATTAATATCCAGAAGGGAGACCTGCACTTCAGGGTTCATTGCAGCATTATTCACAAGAGCCGAGCTGTGAAAACAGTCTAAATGTGTGTCAACAGACAAACGGATAAAGAAAACGCGGTATCTACACAACGGAGTATTAGGTAACCTTTAGAAGTGCCCGGCCAGTGTGGCTCAGTGGTTGAGCATTGATCTATGAACCAGGAGGTCACGGTTCAATTCCTGGTCAGGGCACATGTCCAAGTTGCAGGCTCAATCCATGATTCTCTCTCATCATTTATGTTGCTATCTCTGTCTCCCTCTCCCTTCTTCTCTGAAATCAATAAAAATACATTTAAAAAATAAAATGAAGAAAATCCTGCCATTTGCAACAGCATAGGTGGGCCTGGGAGACATTACATAAAATAAGCCATAGTAACAAAGAATAGAATGGTGGTTGCCAGGGGTTGGAGGGAGGGACGAATGGGTAGAAAGTTTCAGTTATAAGAAGAATAAGTAGGATCTATTGTTAACTGGTGACTACAGCTAACAATATTGTACTGAATATGTCAGTTTTGCTAAGAGAATAAACCTTGTTACAAAGAAGGGTTACTGTGTGAAGTGATAGATATATTGATCGACTTGATTGTTGTGATCATTTCTCAATGTGTATATATATCAAAACATCACACTATACAACCTAAGCAGATACAAATTTTCTTCATGAGTCATAATTTAGCAAAGCTGGCGGGGGGGGGGGGGCGGAATACACAAAATGCAAACCTCATCAGTTGCCTTTGGAGGATCCTGGGAATCAATTCATCATTTTGAACATATGTAAATTTTTTACATAGAAACTCTATCTTATAATAACCTAGGAATGAGTCGAAGTACTCAAGCTTATAAATAAAGGAGAAATCACAGGACTGGAATCTCACTATTGTGTAAACCTAATGAAATCATGGATCTATGCGATGACAATGAATCATTCCATGTCAGATTTACCAAATGCAACCCAATCTGTGCTGAGAGGAAAACTCATACCGTCCATGCATATGGAACAGCGGCTACAGGACTCTCAGCCCAACTGGTAACTATTTAGAAGCTCTTTGACCAGCAGAAGACGATGAAAACTCGATATAAAACGTCCCCACTCTGCCCAGCTGGTTTGGCTAAGTGGTCGAGCTATGAGCCGGGTTGATTCCCCAGTAGAGGGCGTGCAAGAGGCAGCCGATCATTGATTCTCATCATTGATGTTTCCATCTCCCTTTTTCTTCCCCTTTGAAATCAATAAAAATTTATTTTAAAAACAACAACAACAAAAGCACAGAAAGTACCCACACTCCATGTGAGGCTTCACAAAGATGGGCCACAGCTCAGGCAGGGGATCGGCAGTCACCCCCAAATAGCAGGACATGCCTCGGAGGACGCTGCAGTGATTATAAGGAGCTGATGTTTATAAAGGGCATGAAAGAGCAGCAGGAGTAGAAAGCGCTGTTGACGGCACCTGATCCCCAATATGTTTCAAAGGTGGAACCCCTGGGAGCGGGGACCCAAAGGAAGCCCAGAGCCCGTGCTGTCCTGGCCTGTCCCTCAATCACCGTGTTTCAGGGGTGGCTCCTCCCAGGTCCCTCTGGCCACCTGGCCCAGGTGTGCTGGGTTCTGCCAGGGCAGGGCCGGACGCCCAGCACAGGCGCTGAGTCCCTGAGTGGAAAGGGCCACCTCACCCTGGAAATATTCAAAGGCAGCTGAGGGCCCTAAACCACCTCCCCCTCGGACAGCACACCTGCTGAGGGCGCCGTGTACCCCGTCCCACCTCGGCTCCTCTGCGCAGGCCCAGCTCTGGCTCGCTGCTGCTCAGCAAGATGAATGTTGGGAAAGTGAGGCCACCCCCCACACACATAAAAACACGCTCAGAGACAGACGGGCCGCCACCCCCACCCCCACAGGAGCTGGAGACCCACCACAGCATCCAGCCCAACGCAAACCCCAATCGCTGAGGCTCCTGGAGGAAGCACCCCCGTCAGCCAGAGTTAAAAACGTGAGGCTGGACGTCATGAAAACATGAAACGTTCTTTCCTGCTTACAGACGCTATGAAACCCTGGCCGGGCGGCTCAGCTGGTTGGGGCATGGTCCCCTGCACCAAAAGGTTGTGAGTTTGATCCCCAGTCGGGACACATATGGGAGGCAACCCATCGATGTTTCTGTTTCTCTCTCTCTCTCTCCCCCCTGCCCTTACTCTCTCTAAAATCAATGAACATATGCTCAGGTGTGGATTTTTTTTAAATGCTATTAAATAACAATGAGACAAACCAAATACTAGGAGAGAATTGTACGTAACATTCATGTAATTTATGTAATTACATATAACATCTATATATATAATAGGCTAATATGCAAAGTTCCCCTTGGGAATTCGACCCGAAGAACGAAAGTTTGACCGCTCATAAGGTGTGTGCTGACCACCAGGGGGCAGCACAGAACATGGTGAGCGACCAGCGGCAGCTGAGGGAGCAAGGGAAGGAGGAGGCGGAAAGGTGGGGCACCTGATGGGCCCTGATCGCTAGCCAGGCCTAGGGACCCTTCCCGTTCATGAATTTCATGCACCGGGCCTCTAGTGCTAACATAATAGTATGTAATATATATAATATACAATGATGTAGAGAGCAAAACACGTTATAGAGTCAGAAAATATGAACAACTCCAGCAAATCATTAACAAAAAGACAAAAACTCGGAGGAAAAATGGGGTGGTGGCCACATCAGTTCACAAGTAGCAAAACTTGTGGGACTGTGTATTTCAAATATGTGCATTTCACTGGGTGTAAGTTTTTATCTCAAAAAAGGGTAAAATTTATTTCCCAGAGAATAAAAGTTCATGAGAGACGATGGCTCATCAAATTGTGTCCGATCCATTCAAACTATTTTCATGGCTTTGAAGGAAATAACTTTCACTTCTGTCTGTGACTTGCAGGGTTTTACAGAGACAGACAGAGAACCAGCGAGTGCGGAGGCAGTGTGAGCCCAGGCCTGAGAGAGCGGCGTGGACCTGTCTCAGGAAGACGCTGACCAGAGGGAGGGGCTGGAAGCGAAGGGCCTCAAACGGTTGTTTCACAAATTTAACAAGATGGTACTGGTAGCTTTTAGGTGGTGGAACTACAAACCATCTTATCTTCATGCCTGATTCATTTATTTACAGAAATAATTACCAATGGATTTTCAAGTCAGGAACGAAACTCTTGCGGGTGATGAGGATTCGAACCAATGAGCAAAGACAGGAGAACCCAGCACGGGCCCAGGAGTCCAAAGGAGTTCAGTCTGTCTTTACAGAGAAAAGCACCCAGAGGAAGAGGCCAAATTTAGAAACCTAAGAAAACTGTCAGTGGACCCAGGAAATGGGAACTCACAGGGAAAAGGGACACAAACACAAACATGACCTTGAAGAAATAGCCCAGATACAAGGAAGTGACCATGTGCCCAGAATCCCACCTGACCCCTGACCCCGGCAGGTATATAAAGGCCCCCGGCCCCGGAGCCTCCACAACTGACCACCTCCTCTCCACCTGCTCCTCTGACCTGCTCACCCTCAACCACCAGAACCATGAGCTGCTGTGGCTGTTCCGGGGGCTGTGGCTCCAGCTGTGGGGGCTGTGGCTCCAGCTGCTGTGTGCCCGTCTGCTGCTGTAAGCCCGTGTGCTGCTGTGTGCCAGCCTGTTCCTGCTCCAGCTGCGGTAAAGGGGGCTGTGGCTCCTGTGGGGGCTGCAAGGGG
>NW_005872437.1:25507-28085 GCF_000147115.1 Myotis lucifugus
CTGCCAGTCCAGCTGCTGCAAACCCTGCTGCTGCCAGTCCAGCTGCTGCAAACCCTGCTGCTGCCAGTCCAGCTGCTGTGCCCCCGTTTGCTGCCAGTGCAAGATCTGAGGCTCTGAACCCAGACCTTTGGTCTCAGTGTTTGGGGATCCCCTGAATCAGGTCCTCCCTGCAGCACCCCAACCTCCTCCTTCCTGTCATTCATACTTGGCTCCCCCTCTGCACTCAGCGCTCCCGGCCATCTCTGTCCTCCTCCCACAAGAGCAGTGTGTCCTGGTCACTGGAGGTGCCTGGAGGCAGGTGCCAGCTGACAGCCCAGACTGGCCCTCTGGCTGGTGTGTGGGTCATTCTCTGCCCCTCCTGGGCGGCTGAGATGCATGGACAACCCTGCACAGCCAGGGCGTGTGTCTGAATGATGGCCCAGGGCTGCTGTCACCTGGCTCCTCAGCCACCAGGGCCCTGGCTCGTCCTGGCCACGCCCTCCTTCTCTGCGACCAGCCTCCCCTATGAGGCTTTCCTTCCTCCTTTGCTTCCACTTTTTCTGTAAAAAATAACTGAATTTCCCTTTAATAAAACTTCTGAGTCCCTGTAGCCAACTGTATACTTGGTGCGATTCTTTCCTGGGGTGACCCATCACTAACCTCTTCATAGATGTGACTCTGGTCCGTCCCCTCCGCCCGGGATCCATGCAGCGTGCCTGGCGCATCCCCAGGAACCACCCACTGGCTTCTGTCCTCCCAGTGGCTGCCAGACCCACCGCCCTGTCCCCTTCCAGGGCGAGAGTCCTCAACCGGAGGCATGGGCATTGGGTGCCCGCGGGGAGGCACCATAGGGCAGGCCGACGGGTACGGGGTGCCACAACGTCCAGCTGTGCACCCACGTCCTCCTGCCTGGGGTGTCTCCTCTCAGCAGCGCTCTGAAAGGAATAAAGTTCTGACACCTGCCGCACACAGTCCAGCTCTGAAAGAATGATATCACGTGAAGGAACAAAGTCACAAAAGTCACCTAGAACTCCATTTATTTTATGTTTTTACATATTTTTATTCATTTCAGAGAGAGGAAGGAAGAGGGAGAGAGAGGTAAAAACATCAATGATGAGAGAGAATCATTGATCGGCCGCCTCCTGCAGGCCCCTCACTGGGGATCAAGCCTGCAACTCGGGCCTGTGCCCTGACCAGGAATTGAACCCTGACCTCCTGGTTCCTAGGTGGACGCCCAACCACTGAGCTGCACCAGCCGGGCTATCACTCCATTTTAAAGGAGTGTCCAATGGGTGGACAGAGCCAAAGAGTATTTCCTAGGGGCGGGGGGGTGGGGATGAAGCAGCCTGCCAGGTGTGCTCAGTCTCTTAGGGCCGGAGGGGGAGCAGATGCCCTGGAATCAGACAACAGCGATGGCTGCACAGCTTGTGAAAATGCCAACACCCAAGGGTTGTCACTTTAAAGGGTATGTTTATGGCTCATGAATTCTATCTCAATTTTAAATTCAAGTCATGATTTTGTTTTGGGATTAATTGTATATGTTTAGATACTTTTTTTTTTAAATCTTTATTGTTCAGATTATTACATTTGTTCCTCTTTTTTCCCCCCATAACTCCCCTCCTTCCAGCTCCCACCCCACCCTCCACCCTCACTCCCCACCCACTGAGTTCATCCATAGGTGCATGATTTTTGTCCAGTCACTTCCCGCATCTCCCACACCCCTTTTCCCCCAAGAATAGTCAGTCCATTCCCTTTCTATGTCCCTGATTCATTATAATCACCAGTTCATTCTGTACATCAGGTTATTTATTCACTTGATTCTTAGATTCATTTGTTGATAGATGCATATTTGTTGTTCATAATTTGTATCTTTACCTTTTTCTTCTTCTTCCTCTTCTTAAAGGATACCTTTCAGCATTTCATATAATACTGGTTTGGCGGTGATGAACTCCTTTAGTTTTTCCTTATCTGTGAAGCTCTTTATCTGACCTTCAATTCTGAATGATAGCTTTGCTGGATAAAGTAATCTTGGTTGTAGGTTCTTGGTATTCAGCACTTTGAATATTTCTTGCCATTCCCTTCTGGCCTGCAAAGTTTCTGTTGAGAAATCAGCTGACAGTCGTATGGGTATTCCCTTGTAGGTAATTGAGCCTCTTTCTCTTGCTGCTTTTAAGATTTTCTCTTTGTCTTTTGCTCTTGGCATTTTAATGATGATGTGTCTTGGTGTGGTCCTCTTTGGATTCCTTTTGTTTGGGGTTCTCTGCGCTTCTTGGACCTGTAAGTCCATTTCTTTCTCCAGGTGGGGGAAGTTTTCTGCCATTATTTCTTGAAATAGGTTTTCAATATCTTGCTGTCTCTCATCTTCTGGCACTCCAATAATTCTGATATTAGACCGCTTAAAGCTGTCCCAGAGGCTCCTTACACTATCTTCACACTTTCGGATTCTTTTTTCATTTTGCTTTTCCAATTGGGTGTTTTTTGTCGAATCTTTGGTTTGATATCTTGTGCTCCTCTGGTCTGCTATTGGGTATAATATTCTTTATTCCGTCCGTGTATGCTACTTTCTAATTCTTTATCGGAGCATCGAGGTCTCATAGTT
>NW_005872437.1:28642-62265 GCF_000147115.1 Myotis lucifugus
TCGCTCCTGATTGAAACAACAATCGCGCCCTCAGCCGCCAGCCCGCGTTTGCGGCGCGCCCTCACCACCGCACCGCCGTACCTTTAAATTTTCCACACTGCGCCTCCGCTGAGCGTCGGAATGCTGTTGTTTTTGCTTCTAGTTGAAGAGACTCTCCTCAGCCAGCCTTCCCGTGGTTCTGGTTGATGTCCGCTCCGACTTTTAGTTGTATTTTTGAAGTGGTTGTTCGAGGCAGCATACTCCGGTGTTTACCTATGCCGCCGTCTTCGATTCTCCCCCTTAGATACTTTTTAATATTAAAGATTTTTTCCTGGCCGGCATGGCTCAGTCACTGAGCACCCATTTGTGAACCAGGGGGTCACAGTTCAATTCCTGGTCAGGCACATGCCCAGGTTGTGGGCTTGGTCCCCTGTAGGGGGCGTTCAGGAGGCAGCCAATTAATGATTCTCTCTCATCATTGGTGTTTCCATCTCTCTCTCCCTCTCCCTTCCTCTCTGAAGTCAATATCCTATCTAATAATAGAGAAACATGGTAATTAGCCGTACAGCCGCTACCCTTCCCATTGGCTAATCAGGGAGATATGCAAATTAACTGCCAGCCAAGATGGCGGCCGGCAGCCAGGCAGCTTGAAGCAAATATGAGGCTTGCTTGCTTCAGTGACGAAGGAAGCCAAGCTTCCCCGCCTGCCTTGCTGGCCTCTGAGCTGCAACTCTAAGAAACATTGTAACAAATATAGAAGCTAAACAAACCCCCAGAAACCTGCTTTAGTCAGCCAGGCTTCAGCCAGCCGAACCGCAACATTGTTTCAAATACAGAAGGTAAACAAAGGCCAGAAACCTGCTTTCAGCAGCGGAGGTCTCATAGCTGGAGCCGAGCCTCAGAGCTAAAGCTGGCCCAGAATAAAAAAAAAAGAAAAAAAGGACAGGTTGGGAGCTTCAGTCACCCGCCAGCCTGAAAACAGCCCTCAGCCCCTCACCTAGACTGGCCAGGCACCCCAGTGGGGACCCCGACCCTGAAGGGGGTGTGACCAGATGCAAACAGCCATCATCCCCTCATCCAGGCTGGCCAGGCACCCCAGTGGGGACCCCCACCCTGATCCAGGACACCCTTCAGGGCAAACCAGCCGGCCCCTACCCGTGCACCAGGCCTCTATCCTATATAGTAAAAGGGTAATATGCCTCCCAGCACCGGGATCAGCGGAGCCGCGAGGCCTCCTGGCCCCTGGAGCAGCATGACAGGGGGCAGCGACAAAACCCCCTGATCGCCCTGCGGCTCTGTGTGTGACAGGGGGCGGGGCCACAACCTCCCTATCCGCCCTGCTCTGTTCGTGACAGGGGAAGGCACCCCAACCCCCTGATCAGCCCTGCTCTGTGCCTGATAGGGGGGAGCTCCCCAACCCACTGATCGCCCTGTGGCTCTGTGTGTGACAGGGTGCGGCGCCCCAACCCCCCACCCCACGGGCCCTGCTCTGTGTGTGACGGGGTAGAGCCATAACCTCCCCATCAGCCCTGCCCTGAGTGTGACAGTGGCGGCGCCCCAAACCCCTGATCCGCCCTGCTCTGTGGGTGATAGAGGGCGGTGCCCCAACTCCCCTATCGGCCCTGCTCTGTGCGTGACAGGGGGGAGCTCCCCAACCCCCTGATGGGCCCTGCTCTGTGCGTGACAGGGGGGAGCTCCCCCACCCCCTGATCGCCCTGCGGCTCTGTGTATGACAGGGTACGGAGCCCCAATCCCCCTGATGGGCCCTGCTCTGTGCATGACAGGGGGCAGCGCCCCAAACCCCTGATCGGCCCTGCTCTGTGCGTGACAGGGGGTGGCACCGCAACCTCCCTATCGATCCTGCCTTGAGTGTGACAGGGGGCGGTGCCCCAACCCCCCAATCGGCCCCACCCTGAGCGTGACTGGGGTTGGCATCGCAACCTCCCGATCCGCCCTGCTCTGTGCATGACAGGGGGCGGCGCCCCAACTCCCCAATCGGCCCTGCTCTGAGCCCGACCAGGGGCTGCACCTAGGGATTGGTCCTGCCCTCTGCCACCCGGAAGCAGGCCTAAGCCAGCAGGTCATTATCTCCCGAGGAGTCCCAGACTGCGAGAGGGCACAGGCCGGGCTGAGGGACCCCCTCTCCCCACCCCGAGTGCACAAATTTTTGTGCACTGGGCCTCTAGTAAATATATATTTTTAAAAAAGCTAACCCTTTTGTACCCAGCACATCAGGAGCTTGGAAGTGACACTCTCATCCACGCGGCAAGAAAAAGCTGGACAAACCCCAAAACAGCAGCTTCTCTTCCATTAACCACAGACCTGAGGCCAGAGCACAGAGCAGCCCGGAAACTGAGGGCGGGCAGCAGGTGGGGAGGAGCCGTGGGGAGCTGGGCTGGCAGGAAACTGGACGCGGACCACACACTGCGGAGGCTCAGCCTGCACAGGTCCAGGCGTGGGAAGCTCGGGGACCCGGGGCTGGAGCATGCTTTGTGAGCTTTGCCTCTAGGTTCTCCGCCATCAGGGAATTCGCTGGTGCTTCTGAAATCCCGGTGCACCCGCCGAGGCCGCCTCAGGGAAGGGAGCTCTCAGACAAGCTGCCTGCGGGTTCTCTGCACCTGCTGACCCCAGGGGAGGGGAAGGCCAGCTGTGGCCCCTCTGCCCTTCCTGGGACACTCAGGGGAGCAGAGAGGCCGAGAGTCCCCTGTGCAGGTCACAGCTGAGGTCCCTTCCAGTGGTTCTCAACCTTCTGGCCCTTTAAATACAGCTCCTCATGTTGTGACCCAGCCATAAAATTCTTTCCGTTGCTACTTCATAACTGTAATGTGGCTACTGTTATGAATCGTCATGTAAATATCTGATATGCAGGATGGTCTTAGGCGACCCCTGTGAAAGGGTCGTTCGACCGCCAAAGGGGTCGCGACCCACAGGTTGAGAACCGCTGCCTTAGACGGAGATGGAACCACAGGCCTAGAGAACACTGCCTCTCCCCCCACCTCCTACGCGGTGCCTTTTCCCAGGCCATCGTGTCCAGCTCTCAACAAAAAATGACAAGGCAGCTGGCACGCATGGCTTAGAGGTTGAGCGTCAACCTATGAACCAGGAGGACACCATCCATTCCCGGTCAGAACACATGCCATTTTTTAAATAACAAGGCGACCAAAGGCAAGCGCAGACCTTGGAGACACAGCAAGAAACAGCAGTGGCCCTGGCCACTTGGGCTCTGTGGACAGAGCCGTGGCCCGCAGACTGACAGGCCTTGGTTCCATTCCGGTCGGGGGCACACAGCTCGGTTGCAGGCTTGATCCCCATGCGGAAGGCAACCAGTCGATGTGCCCCTCTCACATCGATGTTTCTCTGTCTCTCCCCTCCACTCTCTCTCTGAAAATCAATGGAAAAATGCCCTTGGGTGAGGATTAACCGGAAAAAAAGAACCAGGAGTGGACAGGCAGGGCTGCGGGCATCGGGTGCTCAGGGCTCTGGCCGCAAGCACAGGCGGGTGCCTGCACAGAGAGATGACATCCTGAGACAGAATCAGAGAAATGCCCGAGTCAGAAAAACGGCCACAGTGAAGACTGCCCCTGGCGGCTCACCAGCGACGGGACGTGGCTGCGGGGACAGCTGGAGGCCTGGGAGGGGGGTAGAGAGAAGCCTCCAACTGGAAGAAATGAGAGAACACGGGGTCCACCGGACGCTGCTCAGGCGGTTGTCATCAGAAGGAACAAACTCGCTCCCCTTTTCCGTGGTGCCTCATGCGAGGATGGACGTCAGCTGAGTGACAGGTCACCTTTTCACGGTGATGTAGGCGAGGCATGACCTTTCACCCTCAGCTTCTACGGTGCTGGACCGAATTACAACCCAATAAAACCGGGGAGGGGGTGCCTGGCAGGCCCGGCTCAGTGGTTGGGCGTCCACCTAGGAACCAGGAGATTGTGGTTTGATTCCTGGTCAGGGCACAGGCCCGAGTTGCAGGCTTGATCCCCAGTGAGGGCCTGCAGGAGGCGGCCGATCAATGATTCTCTCTCATCATTGATGTTTTTACCTCTCTCTCTCCCTCTTCCTTCCTCTCTCTGAAATGAATAAAAATATGTAAAAACATAAAATAAATGGAGTTCTAGGTGTCTTTTGTGACTATCTTCCTTCACGTGATATCATTCTCTCAGAGCTGGACTGTGTGCGGCAGGTGTCAGAACTTGATTCCTTTCAGAGCGTTGCTGAGAGGAGACACCCCAGGCAGGAGGACGTGGGTGCACAGCTGGACGTTGTGGCACCCCGTACCCGTCGGCCTGCCCTATGGTGCCTCCCCGCGGGCACCCAATGCCCACGCCTCCGGTTGAGGACTCTCGCCCTGGAAGGGGACAGGGCGGTGGGTCTGGCAGCCACTGGGAGGACAGAAGCCAGTGGGTGGTTCCTGGGGACGCGCCAGGCACGCTGCATGGACCCCGGGCAGAGGGGACGGACCAGAGTCACATCTACGAGGAGGTTAGTGATGCGTCACCCCAGGAAAGAATCGCACCAAGTATACAGTTGGCTACAGGGACTCAGAAGTTTTATTAAAGGGAAATTCAGTTATTTTTTACAGAAAAAGTGGAAGCAAAGGGGGAAGGAAAGCCTCATAGGGGAGGCTGGTCTCGGAGGAGGGCGTGGCCAGGACGAACCAGGGCCCTGGTGGCTGAGGAGCCAGGTGACAGCAGCCCTGGGCCATCACTCAGACACACGCCCTGGCTGTGCAGGGTTGTCCATGAATCTCAGCCGCCCAGGAGGGGCAGAGAATGACCCACACACCAGCCAGAGGGCCAGTCTCGGCTGTCAGCTGGCACCTGCCTCCAGGCACCTCCAGTGACCAGGACACACTGCTCTTGTGGAGGAGGACAGAGATGGCCGGGAGCGCTGAGTGCAGAGGGGGAGCCGAGCGTGAATGACAGGAAGGAGGAGGTTGCGGTGCTGCAAGGAGGACCTGATTCAGGGGATCCCCAAACACTGAGACCGAAGGTCTGGGTTCAGAGCCTCAGATCTTGCACTGGCAGCAAACGGGGGCACAGCAGCTGGACTGGCAGCAGCAGGGTTTGCAGCAGCTGGACTGGCAGCAGCAAGGTTTGCAGCAGCTGGACTGGCAGCAGCAGGGTTTGCAGCAGCTGGACTGGCAGCAGCAGGGTTTGCAGCAGCTGGACTGGCAGCAGCAGGGGTTGCAGCAGCTGGACTGGCAGCAGCAGGGTTTGCAGCAGCAAACAGGCACACAGCAGCTGGAGCCACAGCCCCCCTTGCAGCCCCCACAGGAGCCACAGCCTCCCTTGCAGCCCCCACAGGAGCCGCAGCCCCCCTTGCAGCCCCCACAGGAGCCACAGCCCCCCTTGCAGCCCCCACAGGAGCCACAGCCCCCTTTGCAGCCCCCACAGGAGCCACAGCCCCCCTTGCAGCCCCCACAGGAGCCACAGCCCCCCTTGCAGCCCCCACAGGAGCCACAGCCCCCCTTGCAGCCCCCACAGGAGCCACAGCCCCCTTTACCGCAGCTGGAGCAGGAACAGGCTGGCACACAGCAGCACACGGGCTTACAGCAGCACACGGGCACACAGCAGCTGGAGCCACAGCCCCCGGAACAGCCACAGCAGCTCATGGTTCTGGTGGTTGAGGGTGGAGCAGGTCAGAGGAGCAGGTGGAGAGGGAGATGGTCAGGTGTGGAGCCTCCTGGGCCGGGGGCCTTTATATACCTGCCGGGGTCAGGGGTCAGGGAGATGCTGGGCACATGGTCGCTTCCTTGTGTCTGGACCGTTTCCCCAGGGTCATGTGTTCTTTTCCCTGTGAGTTCCTATATTCTTGTCCATGACAATTTTCTCAGTTTTCTAAATCTGGCCTCTTCCTCATGCACGCTGACCTCAGTCCTTCCTCCCTCAGAGTCCCTGGCAGGTGGTCACCTGCTTTCTGTGCCCACACATGACTGTCGTGACCACGTTTTGCCAGGCTCCTCTCCATCGGGTGTGGGAACACGTGCCGCTGATGAAGGTGAAGAACTGGAGGCAGAGAGACCGTGTGGGTGGTTGGGCCGTACGTGTAGCCGCAGGCTTCCTGCTGAGAGGGAGGCAGATCGAATGGGACCACACACAGAGGGGGGAGGGGGGCAGAGAGGGGTCCAAGATGTTGCCTGTGAGCCTGACAGCCGCGTGCAGCCGCCTCCAGAGGTGACGGGGCCGGGTGGTTCCTCCCTCCCAGCTCCCGGGGCTGGCAGCCGGGCGACTCTCTGTCTGTGGCCTGGGCTCAGCCAGGAAGGCTCGGGGGCACTTCCGGGCTCCAGATCTGGGGGATCTGTTTCTGTTGTTTTTATCACCGCATTTGTCGTAATTTGTTGAGTAGGGACAACAAAATTGTACAATTTTGACATTGGGAAACGGTTTGCAGTGATAGCAAGAATCTAAAAGGGTGGAAGTGGTTTGAAATCGGGTGGAGGGATTTTGAGGTGCACGACCAGAAGCCTGAATTACCCCAAATGAATGCTACAGAAGTGCAGACAGATGTTCACGGAGCCGGGTCAGGCGTGATGTTGGAAATGGGAGGAAAGTTACGACCTGGCAGAAAGCGCAGCTGAACTGTGTGTAGAATCGTGAGGAAGACAGAACCCCCACCTCAGTTTTTCAAAATATATATATTTTTTACTTATTTCAGAGAGGAAGGGAGAGGGAGAGAGAGACAGGAACTCACGAGGAAAAGGACAACAAACACAAACATGACCCTGAGGAGACCGACCAGACATAAGGAAGTGACCATGTGCCCAGCATCTCACCTGACCCCTGACCCCGGCAGGTATATAAAGGCCCCCGGCCCAGGAAGCTCCACACCTGACCACCTCTCTTTCTACCTGCTCCTCTGACCTGCTCCACCCTCAACCACCAGAACCATGAGCTGCTGTGGCTGTTCCGGGGGCTGTGGCTCCAGCTGTGGGGGCTGTGGCTCCAGCTGCTGTGTGCCCGTCTGCTGCTGTAAGCCCGTGTGCTGCTGTGTGCCAGCCTGTTCCTGCTCCAGCTGCGGTAAAGGGGGCTGTGGCTCCTGTGGGGGCTGCAAGGGGGGCTGCGGCTCCTGTGGGGGCTGCAAGGGGGGCTGTGGCTCCAGCTGTGGGGGCTGCAAGGGGGGCTGTGGCTCCAGCTGTGGGGGCTGCAAGGGGGGCTGTGGCTCCTGTGGGGGCTGCAAGGGGGGCTGTGGCTCCAGCTGTGGAGGCTGCAAGGGGGGCTGTGGCTCCAGCTGCTGTGTGCCTGTCTGCTGCTGCAAACCCTGCTGCTGCCAGTCCAGCTGCTGCAAACCCTGCTGCTGCCAGTCCAGCTGCTGCAAACCCTGCTGCTGCCAGTCCAGCTGCTGCAAACCCTGCTGCTGCCAGTCCAGCTGCTGCAAACCCTGCTGCTGCCAGTCCAGCTGCTGCAAACCCTGCTGCTGCCAGTCCAGCTGCTGCAAACCCTGCTGCTGCCAGTCCAGCTGCTGCAAACCTTGCTGCTGCCAGTCCAGCTGCTGCAACCCCTGCTGCTGCCAGTCCAGCTGCTGCAAACCCTGCTGCTGCCAGTCCAGCTGCTGTGCCCCTGTTTGCTGCCAGTGCAAGATCTGATGTATTGCACTAACTTCTTCCAACTGCTCCATCTAGTGAAGCTTCTGGTCTCATCACCTCCTCTGCACACATCCAGCTCCTGCCAACCCTATTCTCATTCTCATCGTTCATGAGAGTGGCCGTGTGCTCTGAGATATCCTGACTCAGAGGAAGAGCATATTCCAATGCTCACCAGCCCCTCTAAAACCAAGTGGCCAGGCCCTGGCTGAGTTGCTCAATGGTTAGAGCATCTTCCCAATAGGCCCAGGTTGCGGGTTTGATCCCCGGTCTGGGCACATACAAGAACCAGCAAATGGAGGCATCAATAAGTGGAACAACAAATGGATGTTTCTTTCTCTCTCTCTCTCTCTCTCTCTCTCTCTCTCTCTCTCTCCTTCCTTTATCAGAAATCAATAAATAAAAAATAAAGTAAATCAAGTAGCCACTGCTGGTGTCCCGACTCTTCTAATCACTATTATCTATCACCTGCAGGCACCAGCCCTGTACTAAGGAGCTGCCGGTGACTGGCAGGGACAGGACCCTGGCTCCTCAGTGAGAATAGCTCCGCCCCCTCCACCCCAGCCACTTCCTTCTCCCAGAAAATCAGTCCCTGGGAAGCCTTTATCTCCAACAGTTTCCATATTTGTCTGTTAAACTATAATACAATGTCCTGCCCACAAAACCATGCCTGTCCCTGCAAACACGTTCATGGCGGTGTGACTGCACGGTAGTCTGCCTCCCAGGCTCATGGGTAAGGAACCCACTGGGCCCAGGCCAGCCAGCTGGCACTGCCTCCAGTGCCCCCACTGCCTCCAGTGCCCCACTGCCTCCAGTGCCCCCACTGCCTTCAGTGCCCCCACTGCCTCCAGCCACGCGCGTCCTCCACTGATGCTTGGCAAGGGAATGGTCTGAGACATGGCGAAGGAGGCAGGGAGCCCTGGGCAGTGTCGGGGGTAGGGTTTGTGTCCTCTGTCTGGTACTGTCTAGCAGTGGGCCTTTCCCTTTGGGGCAATAGGGTTAGTGTGCTAGGACCAGCACCTTCCTACCCTCCTTCCCTCTCCTGTCACAGAGGCAGGAAAGCACTTCCCCGACACCCTGGCAGCTGTGGGTCCAGATACAATTAGCTCAGTCATCTGCTTCCTCGTGATGTTAGGGAAACAAAAGGGGCAGAAGCACTGGGGGCGTCCGGGACCTTCGTGGGTGACATGAGCCACATTCCAGGTTCCGGCCGTGGCCACCAGCCTGCCAAGGCTCAGGGCCCGAGGAGTCATTCCTGGAGGTCGGCTTCTCAGTTCTCTCAGTGACTCTGAACGCACCTCGTCTCCATATCACACCCCCTGTGGTTAGCCCAGTGAGGGGCAGAATGATGCTCCCCAAACAACCTGTCCTGATCCCCACAACTGTGACTCCGCTTGGTGACCTGGCAAAGGGAATTCAGGTGGCAGGTGGACTTAAGGCCAATGTAGGTAGGGAGTCCTCAAACAGGGAAAAGGGAAACAAAAGAGTCACAACCAGAAAGACACTGGAGAGTTGTCCCGTGAGAAAGACAGGACCTGGGGCCGCTCCGAGGTTTGAGGCCCTGACAGCTCTCGGAGGATGAGGTTGCCTCTTAGGGGAAGTGTGGGCGCATCTGGGGAGCATCTCGGTGGGGGCAGGCAGTCCGAGGTGCCAGTGAGACTCCCCAGAGGGGACCGTGGTGGCAAGAGGGGGTGAGCATCCGGGGTGCGAGGCTGCAGGACCCCAACATGCTCAGCATGGTGGAGAGAGCATGGGAGAGAGGAAGGGCCAGGCCAGAGCACCACTCCTACTAATGAGAATTTTCGACAACTTGAAAACCATCAAATTAATATGTTTTTGCACAGCAAAGGAAACCATTCACAAAATGAAAAGGAACTTACTGAATGGGAGAACACATTCACCTACGATACATCTGATAAGGAATTGATTTCCAAAATATATAAAGAACTCAAACAATTCCACACCAAAAACAAACAAAAACAAAAAAACAAACACACACAAAAACAATCCAGTTTAAAAATGGGCAGAGGACCGGAATAGACACGTCTCTAAAGGGGCACAGACGGCCACCTGACATGAAAAGAGGCTAAACATCACTAATCATCAGAGAGACGTAATGAGAACCACAATGAGATGCCACCTCACACCTGTCAGAATGGCCACCACCAATAAATCAACAAACTACAGGTGCTGGCGAGGATGTGGAGAAAAGGGAGCCCTCGTGCACGGCTGGTGGGAATGCAGACGGGGCAGCCACTGTGGAGAACAGTGTGGAGTTCCCTCAAAACTCAAAATGGCACTGCCCTCGGACCATGAACTCACTTCTGGCGACAATCCAAAGAAACCCGAAACACTAATCCAAAAGAACATGTGCACCTCTGTGTTCACTGCAGCAGCATCCACACTGAGCCGAGGTTTGGAAGCAGCCCACGTGCCCACCCGTAGATGAGTGGATAAAACAGCTGTGGTTTACCTACATGATGGAATATGGCTCAGCAACAGTAAAAGATGGAAATCTTACCTTTGTGACGGCAGGGAGGGACCTGGAGAGCATTATGCTGAGTGAAATGAGCCAGTCAGAGAAAGACGAGTACCATATGATTGCACTTATATGTGGAATGTAATGAACGAAATAAACTAACAAGCAAACTAGAAACAGACTCGTAGACTCAGAGAACAGACTGGCAGCTGTCAGAGAGGAGGGGGTTGGGGGTGGGTGGAAAAAGGTGAAGCCATGAAGCAAAAGCAAACAAACAAACAAAACTCAGGGACACCAGGACGGTGACGACCAGAGGGAAGGGGTGGTGGAGGTGAGGAGGGCAAAGGCGGTAAATGGTGACAGAAGGAGATTAGACTGTGGGTGTGAGCGCACAACGTAGAGATGACGCACATACAATTGTACACTGGAAACCTGTATAATGTTATTAACCAATGTCACCCCAATAAGTTAAATAAATGTTTAAAACATAAATAAAAAATTAAAAAGCCAAACTCGTAAAAAAACAAACACTTTATGTGCTGCACTGTAATTAAAAACTTAAATTAATTTTTAAGCCCAGCCTGCGTGGCTCAGGGGTTGAGCAACGACCTATGAGCCAGGAGGTCAGGGTTCGATTCCCGGTCAGGGCACATGCCTGGGCTGCAGACTCCATCCCCAGTGGGGGGCGTGCAGGAGGCAGCCGATCCAAGATTCTCTCTCATCATTGATGTTTCTATCTCTCTCTCCCTCTCCTTTCTTCTCTGAAATCAATAACAGTATATATTTTTAAAAACTTAAATTAATTTAAAAATAGTAAATAATAAAACTATAGTATGAAAATTAATTGAGAGCTAACAGTTTTCTAAATAAACCAAAGGAATGGACCCTGGGCATTGAGACCAAATGAGGCTCGCTTCCTCCGTGCCCCTCCCTTCCCTGCACAAGTCCCAGATGCTCCTGGGACTCCTGTCCTTCAGGCCTGAGCCACCCTATTGCAGATCACACACGATGAGCAGAAAAGGCAGGTGAGCAGCTCCTGTTGGCGCCGGGAAGCATTAAGCAAGTGGGAGCTGAGTCTCTAATCATGAGACACACAGAGGAAGACATCAAACTAGAAACCTAAGAACGTGGATGCAGCCTGAGCCAGCCAGAGGCCAGGGACACCGAGGAAAACACATAGCACAGAAGTGGCATAAACAGGAACCAGGAAGCGACCATGTGCCCAGCATCTCACCTGACCCCTGACCCCGGCAGGTATATAAAGGCCCCCGGCCCAGGAGCTTCCACACCTGACCACCTCCTCTCCACCTGCTCCTCTGACCTGCTCCACCCTCAACCACCAGAACCATGAGCTGCTGTGGCTGTTCCGGGGGCTGTGGCTCCAGCTGTGGGGGCTGTGGCTCCAGCTGCTGTGTGCCAGCCTGTTCCTGCTCCAGCTGCGGTAAAGGGGGCTGTGGCTCCTGTGGGGGCTGCAAAGGGGGCTGTGGCTCCTGTGGGGGCTGCAAAGGGGGCTGTGGCTCCTGTGGGGGCTGCAAAGGGGGCTGTGGCTCCTGTGGGGGCTGCAAAGGGGGCTGTGGCTCCTGTGGGGGCTGCAAAGGGGGCTGTGGCTCCTGTGGGGGCTGCAAAGGGGGCTGTGGCTCCTGTGGGGGCTGCAAGGGGGGCTGTGGCTCCTGTGGGGGCTGCAAGGGGGGCTGTGGCTCCAGCTGCTGTGTGCCTGTTTGCTGCTGCAAACCCTGCTGCTGCCAGTCCAGCTGCTGCAAACCCTGCTGCTGCCAGTCCAGCTGCTGCGTCCCTGTTTGCTGCCAGTCCAGCTGCTGCAAACCCTGCTGCTGCCAGTCCAGCTGCTGCAAACCCTGCTGCTGCCAGTCCAGCTGCTGCAAACCCTGCTGCTGCCAGTCCAGCTGCTGCGTCCCTGTTTGCTGCCAGTGCAAGATCTGAGGCTCTGACACGCAGCTAGGTGGTTTCTGGCCGTGAGTGGAGACACATCCGCGGTCAGGACCACAGTCTCAGTCCAGGAACTTCCTCGTCCTTGCTGACTAGACTTTGCCATCTGCTGGCTCTTCGGAGGCTGAGCCCCAGAGAACCAGCCCTCATGTACTGCATGGGGCACAGACCTCCCAGCTCTCCCTTCGTCCGGCCTCTCCCTGCTCAGTCCTTATTCCCAGGGAACCCCAGGGCTGGTGCTAACCCCAGAGCCTGGGCCCTGACCCACTGAGCACCCCTTCCCGTCCCTGGCGTCCCCGGGACACCAGCTCGTCTAATTCTTGATCTAATAAATTCCTCCCTGGATGTGGGGAACCCTCTAAAGAAGCAAATTCTCCAATGACCAGCCTGGTTTTTCTGTAGTTCTTTCCTCACTGCCGTTCTTGGGAGAAACCTTCCCGGACACAGAGCACTCTGCATGCTCCCGGGGTGGGTCCTGCGGGAGCTGACACACACCTACACACACGGAGACGGAGTCAGCCACCGCCCACAGCGGAACGCCCTGCACGGAGGCTCCCGGACACATCCTTTGGGGACCCCCGGCCTGCGGGGCCTCTATCGGCTGGGTTTGTTCTCACATCACAGGAAAAAGTGATCACAGCCATGTGTATCCCAGAGATAGGTGAGGTGGCACGGATTTAATTATTTTATTTTTAATTTTTAAAAAGACGCTTTTCAGTTCGGTTGGCGTGGCTCAGTGGTTGAGCATCGACCTATGAACCAGAAGGTCACGGTTCGATTCCCAGTCAGGGCACGGTTTGATGCCCAGGTTGTGGGCTCGATCCACAGTAAGGGGGCGTGCAGGAGGCAGCCAATCAATGATTCTCTTCATTGATGTTTCTCTCTCTCTCTCCCTCTCCCTTCCTCTCTGAAATCAATAAAAATATGTGAAATAAAATAAAAGTGTTTCATTTTTTTAAAAAGACTCAAAGCTACCGCACCAAGTGAATGCTTCACCAGGAAAGGGCGAGGGCTCCCACAGGAGCGCTCTCTTCCGGGGGGGCGGGGAGCATTCTAACACACCTACACCCACTCCACTGCCAGCTCAGTAAGGACAATGAAGGTGGCAGCCCTGTGCCCAGCGAGGGGTCCAGCACCAGCGGGGCAGAGCGGATCTTGCCCGGAGGGCGCTATGTGTCGGCTCTGACCCACACGGGGCTGGCATGGGCTTCCCCTATTGCAGACCCCTCCCTGCTGCAACCTGGCTGTGCAGGAGCCCTCCTTGAACACCTGGGAAGGCAAGTATCACAGATGCACAAACAACGACATGCCGAAATCTGGGAGGAAAGCTGAAGGTGAGACACGCGGAAAATAAGGGCTTGGAAACCACCACGAACACCAGGGGATTCGAAGGCCACACGCTCACGGGCCGAGGGCGCTCAGAAAGGCCCAGAAGACTCGGGCTTCTCCTCCAGCTGATGGCAGGCCCAGGGCAGGAGGCAGTGAGCGCCGGGCAGAGCTGAGGACCCAGGGAGTGCCCCACACAAGCCGCCTGCGAACCCCGAGGGAGGACCTACTTGTCGTTGTTCAAAGCTTTTAAGAAAAGTGTCATCAAGCCACCGGCCGACGACTAAGCACCAGAAACACAGATCTCAGCGGCCACAGACAAGAATACGGTCTTTCTAAAACTGTCTAGAAACTCACTAAGTAAGCAAACACCTACCACGCACACGAGCAATGCAACACCCTGGGGCGGGGAGAGTCTGATTGAGTCACCGTATGATCACATGGAAACGTCCAGCTTTCAGCAACAACAAAGTGACCCCAGAAGTGGGATTGCTGGTTTCATGGTCGCTCTGCCTCTGGTTTCCTCAGGGCCCTCCACACTGTCCCCACAGCGGCCGCACCGATGACCCAACAGTGTGGAGGGCTCCCTTTCTCCACGTCCTCGCCGGCCCTGGGCTGTCGTCCTGCGGTGACAGCCATTCTAACAGGTGTGAGGGAGGCCTCTGTGAGGTTTTGATTTGCGTTTCCCTGACGACTAGTGACATTGAGCATCTGTGGGCAAAGCCACGTCCCAGAACCACCGAAGGGGGAAGAAGAGTCTTTTAAACAAATGGCACTGGATGCCCTGGTGCCAAAGAATGAAGGTGGACCCGACTTCACAACAAAACTGACTCCAAATACATCAAAGACATAACTGAGAGAGTTCGAGCAATGACACTCTTGGAAGAAAGTGTAGTGTGTTCTTAAAATAAACAAATAAAAAATAGACCGAACCTGGCTAGAGAACCTGACTAGAGAACCTCGCTATGCTGATCAACTGAACGCAGTCCCCGTGTCATTCCTTCTTCGCTGACTCCGTCCACACCTTTGGGAACCCCTGGACCCGCCGGGGCTGGACCCCAACAGGTGTATTCTATTCTGCCTTCCCTCCCTCACTGCCATGCAGAGTACAAGAGGGGAAGGCCTCTCCCGGGGCTGGGTGGGCTGGCGAGGTCAGCAAGATGCCCTGTGTGTGCTGTGGACAGTGTGGTCAGGGTTCCTTTAGCAAAAGCGCTTAACTAGAGTCAACTAGGTCTACGATTTTGAAGCCTCAAGAATGTGCTCAAAGGAAGAGCCATTTTTTCCCCTGTAATAATATTTACTTCTCCATTTATAAAACCAAGCTGAGACAGTTTCTTTGGAATAAGAGGAAATGAGAAGAGATATCCAGCTTCATTTGCCCTCCGTGTCCTGAAGGAGAGCTCTCTCATTCTTCCTTGTGACTTAGGAGTTAAACCCTGTCTACGCTGACCTGGCCTTCCCCTGGCAGCCAAACATGGGGAACATTTCAGAAGAACGTGGTCTGATGCCAAGCTCTCCCATGGCAAGAAACACAGGTGCACTCACTACTTTCACTTAATATAATTTGTCTAATGTCCTCATCATTCCATCATCACAAAACCCAATAATACTTGGGTTCCAGTTTGGGATTTGGCCATTGTGAGAGCTGGCAAGCTTTCGGGCCTCCTTTGGTTGGCAGGTATGAGTTTCTCATCAAAGACCACTAGTGAAATGTGAATGCTGACTTACTGGTTACATCACGGGACATCTGTTCCTGGGCAATGGGTTCCAGAGACCCCATTTGGGGGGCCACAGAGCAGTGCCTGCTCTGGCCTGGCCTGGGTTGACTCATCTGCATGGTGTCCACAGCTAGTTGGGAAAGTAAAGAAATAAGGTCAAACTGGCATTGGTTGCTCTTCCAAAGGATTATTTTTATTGGCTTCAACACTTTATTTTAAAATAAGAATTCCACTGACTTCAATGATGTCTGCCTATTGCCTATTGTGGCCTCGGCACTGTGTTAGCCACTGGGGATGTAGCAATACTGTGGACAGGCAAGATTCCTTCATCTCTGACTGACCATTGAGTCGAAAAACAGTTAAACCGACAGTTACAGTATATGCTGTGATGGGGAAGCCCATGTGCTGGGGGACTTGGAAAGTGAGGGGCCTGGTCAGGAGTTAGGGGGTTGGGGATGGCCTCCTAGGATGTGGGTCTAATGGCGTGACCTTCAGGACATAGAAGTTAGACAAGAGAGGGTGAGGGCCCAGGGAGAAGGTGAGAGTGAAGAGGAAATAGAGGGTGGGAGAAGGAGAGGCGCTGGCCATCTGCTGCTGTATAATAAACGACTCTGAAGCAAAAATAAATAAATAAATAATAAAAAAATAATAAAATAAACAAAATAATTTTTTAAAAAAGAAAGTATAGTGTAGGGAGCATGTGAGATCTTGCTCCCAGGCAATTGTCATCAATTTGGCTCAACTAAACTCTTACAAAAATTCAAAACAAAAACAAACAAACAAACACCATAGTGTAAATCTTCACGACCTTGGATTTGGCAAAGAATCCTTAGATTTGGTTCCAAAAGCACAAGCAGCAAAAGAAAAATAGACAAATTGGACTTTGTCAAAATTAAAAATGTTTGTGTGTCAAACACCACCACTATGAAAGCGGAACGTGAAAGACAACACGGGCGGAGAGAAAGCGTTGGCACAGCGTGTACCTGACAATGACGTGCATTTGGGATTTATAAGAAACGCTTGCAGCTCAGTAGGAAAAAGAGAAATAGCCCCGTTTACAAATGGGGAGAGAGTTGAGTAGACAGGTCTCCAAAGAAGCTCCACCAATGGCTGATGAGCACATGACAAGGTATTCGTCACCATTCGTCACTGAGCAAATGCAAGTCAAAACCATGCGGTACCGCGTCACAGCTCTCAGGGCGGCTATTGATCATGTTAATTCACATAAGGGGACCCACGACGAAATGGAGGCGGCCCCGTGGCCCAGCCCCTGTCACAAATCTGAACCCAAGTCAGCAGCACTTACTGGGACACCTGTCAAGGAAACCTGACACCCAGCAGTCCTCCCGCTCAGCTTCAGCCAGCCCACTCGCCAAGAAACAGGACCTGCTGCAGCGATGGCGAACCTTTTGAGCTCGGCGTGTCAGCATTTTGGAAAACCCTAACTTAACTCTGGTGCCGTGTCACATAGAGAAATTTTTTGATACTTGCAACCAGAGTAAAACAAAGATTTATATTTTTGATATTTATTTTATATATTTAAATGCCATTTAACAAAGAAAAATCAACCAAAAAAATGAGTTCGCGTGTCACCTGACACGCGTGTCATAGGTTCGCCATCACTGACCTACTGCCGTACACGGTGGGGTCCGGTGTGCTCATCATTCTATCATCCGGTCTCCTAGCCAGTCTGCCCGGCCCCATGTTGCCTCTGCAGCTCCCTGTAATTGGGCGGAAGAAAGTGGAGATGAATGAGTGACTGCTAATGCTTACAAGTTTTCTCTTGGGGATAACGCAATATTCTAGAATTAAAATGTGATGATGTTTATAAATATACTAAAATCATTGAGTTATGTCTTAAGTGGATGAGCTTTATGCCGTGTAGATTATGTCTCATGTAAGAGGTGCTTAAAATCACATTAGCAAAGTAAATACGGGCACACAACCCACCAAAGATCGAGGACGAGGTTTTAAGCAGACAAGGTGCGTTGAGCGCTTGAAATCAACCACGGAATTCACCACAATAACAAAACGTTCTATGATTTAAATGAAGAGGAAAGGCACTTAAAATATTCAGCATTCATTCATGATTTTAAAAAGAAAGACACTGCAATACAGAAGTGAGAACTTGCTGAATGAGACGGGGCTAAAAAACATAAAAAACCACCAAGCACCATTCTTAGTAGTGCAGTATTTTAATATTTGCCCCTGAGGTTGTGAACAACAAAAACTTTCACTATCACTGTTGCTATTTCTCATTGTCCTGAAGGAGCCAATGCAATAAATAATTTAAAAATTAAAGTTTTGAGGATTAGAAAAGAGGTCATCACACAGGTCCACATGACTGTGCATGTAGAAACGCCCAATGGTGGCAGATACACTAGTAAACGTATTGCTGGGATGATTCAATTAAAATTATGACTGATAATCAACCACTGGAATAGGCCTACATCTGTCAAAGAAAGTGAACCAATCTATCTATAGAAAAGCCCAGCGACCGGAACAGCAGAACAACCAGGATGACCGGAATGACCGGTGGCTATGATGTGTACTGCAGCAGCCAACCAGCCTGATCTGGGCCCTGATCGGACCCCCATGGCTGGCCCAGCCCCCGATTGGCCCCCAGCACCCTGATCAGGGGAGGGGCCGGCCGCCAACCATCTGCACCCCCTCTCCCTGCCAGCCCAGCCTGATGGGCCCCCATTGGGGCGGCTGGCCGGACCCCACCTATGCACAAATTCGTGCACCGGGCCTCTAGTAATTAATAATCTTCCAGAGCAGAGAGCACCAGATCCCAATGGGCTCTGGTGAATCCGACCAAACGTTTAAGGGAGAAATGTCACCAGCTCTCTACGTGCCGTTTCAGAAGGTGGGAGCCGAGCGGGCACTGCCTGACTCACCCTGTGAGGCCAGCACCACCCTGACACCAAAACCAGACGAACACATCACAGGAAAAGAAAACCACAGACCAATGTCACTCATGAAGGTAGATGTAAATTTCTCAAAAAAAAATTAGTAAATCAAATCCAACACAAGTATTAAAAAAAAAAAAGTATACACCAGGAGCAGCTGCAATTTATACCATATCTGCAAGGCTGGCTCAATATTCAAAAATGAACTAATGTAATTCATCACTTTGACAGACTAAGAAAGGAAAATGTCACAATCGCGTCAATAGACGCAGCATTTGACAAAATCCAAACAGCATCTGACAAAATCCAAACCCCTTCATGACAAAAACATGCAGTAAACTAGGAACAGAGGGAACCTCCTTGACTTGAGAGAGAACGTCACACTTCATGGGAAACAAGGTTTCCTGCAAAGACCAGGTTTGAGCAAGAATGTCCCCTCTCACCACTCCTTCCCAACACCCCACTCCTTTCCAACACCACACTGGGAGTCCTTGCTGGGGCGATAAGACAAGAAAAGGAGGTCAGAGGAGTACTGAAGGAAGGAAGGAAGGAAGGAAGGAAGGAAGGAAGGAAAGAAGGAAGGAAGGAAGGAAGCTAGCTCTTTGTTCATAAATTACATGATTGTCTATGTAAGAAATTCGAAAGAATCTGCAAGAAAAAAAATCCTAGAACTTATAAGTGATCATAGAAAGGCTGAGGGATACAAGGTTAATATACAAAAGTCAGTCACTTTCCTATTTTCCTGCACAAATAGAATTGGACATTACAAACACAGCATCATTTACATTAGCTCCCCAAAAAGTGAAAACATAGGTATACACTTAGTTTAAAATATCCAAGATCAGACCTAGCCAGTTTGGCTCAGTGGATGGAGCGTTGGCCTATGGATCAAAGGGTCCCGGGTTTGATTCTGGTCAAGGGCACGTACCTCGGTTACAGGCTCCTCCCTGGCCCGGGCCCCGGTCCAGGCTCATGCAGGAGGCAAGCAATCGATGTGTTTCTCTCACATCAATGTTTCTCTCTGTCTTTCCCTCTTTCTTCCACTCTTTCTAAGAATCAATGGAAAAATTTCCTCAGATGAGGATTAACAAAAAATAAAATAATAAAATAAAATGTCCAAGATCAATATGAGGGAAGCTACAAAACTCAGATAAAAAAACATAAAAGAAGAAATAAATTAATAGAGAGATAGTCCATGTTCATGGATAGGAAGACACAAATTGTCATGAGATCAGTTTTTCCCAACTTGACCTATAGAGCCAATGCGATCCCAACCAGGTCCCAGTGAGTTATTTTGTGGATGTTGACGAACTTATTCTAGAATTCACACGGGGGCAACAGACCCAGAATAACCCACACGATGTGGAAGGAGAACAAAGCTGGAGGACTGACGCTTCCCGACCTCAAGGCTGACTCTTCAGCCACAGGAATCAGGAGAGGGTGGTATTAGCAAAAGAACAGGCACATAGACCAACGGATCCAAACAGAGAGCCCAGAAACATCTCCACATAAATGTGGTCGACTGATCTTTGACAAAGAGCAAGCTCCCCTGCGGGTGAGCGAGGGTCTGGGCTCCACCTGGGGCCCAGCACACAGACAGCACACGCCTGAGAGTGCAGGGAGCCCCTTCCTAGAGAATTCCACAAACACTAACAATCCTGGAAATTACTTTCCATGAATAAAGACTAAACAAACTAGGAAGAGATTAAATTTAGAAACATGAGAAAGAGGACCACAGACACACACACACACAGACACACACACACTCACACTCGTACAACAGGCCCTGGAGAAACGGCACAGAAAGCCAACACGACGCTGTCAACCACACACAATGCAGTCGGCACAGAAAGCAGGTGACCACCTGCCTGGATCCGAGGGAAGAGGGACGAGGAAGAGGCCAAATTTAGAAAACTGTTGGTGGACCAGCAATAGGAGCCACCGGGAAAGGACAACAAACACAAACTGACCCTGAGGCAATGGTCCAGACACAAGGAAGTGACCATGTGCCCAGCATCTCCCTGACCCCTGACCCCGGCAGGTATATAAAGGCCCCCGGCCCAGGAGGCTCCACACCTGACCACCTCCTCTCCACCTGCTCCTTCTACCTGCTCCACCCTCAACCACCAGAACCATGAGCTGCTGTGGCTGTTCCGGGGGCTGTGGCTCCAGCTGTGGGGGCTGTGGCTCCAGCTGCTGTGTGCCCGTCTGCTGCTGTAAGCCCGTGTGCTGCTGTGTGCCAGCCTGTTCCTGCTCTAGCTGTGGTAAAGGGGGCTGTGGCTCCTGTGGGGGCTGCAAGGGGGGCTGTGGCTCCAGCTGTGGGGGCTGCAAGGGGGGCTGTGGCTCCAGCTGTGGGGGCTGCAAGGGGGGCTGTGGCTCCAGCTGTGGGGGCTGCAAGGGGGGCTGTGGCTCCAGCTGTGGGGGCTGCAAGGGGGGCTGTGGCTCCAGCTGTGGGGGCTGCAAGGGAGGCTGTGGCTCCTGTGGGGGCTGTGGCTCCTGTGGGGGCTGCAAGGGAGGCTGTGGCTCCAGCTGCTGTGTGCCTGTCTGCTGCTGCAAACCCTGCTGCTGCCAGTCCAGCTGCTGCAAACCCTGCTGCTGCCAGTCCAGCTGCTGCAAACCCTGCTGCTGCCAGTCCAGCTGCTGCAAACCCTGCTGCTGCCAGTCCAGTTGCTGCAAACCCTGCTGCTGCCAGTCCAGCTGCTGTGCCCCCGTTTGCTGCCAGTCCAGCTGCTGTGCCCCCGTTTGCTGCCAGTGCAAGATCTGAGGCTCTGAACCCAGACCTTCGGTCTCATTGTTTGGGGATCCCCTGAATCAGGTCCTCCCTGCAGCACCGCAACCTCCTCCTTCCTGTCATTCATGCTCGTCTCCCCCTCTGCACTCAGCGCTCCTGGCCATCTCTGTCCTCCTCCCACAAGAGCAGTGTGTCCTGGTCACTGGAGGTGCCTGGAGGCAGGTGCCAGCTGACAGCCGAGACTGGCCCTCTGGCTGGTGTGTGGGTCGTTCTCTGCCCCTCCCGCGCGGCTGAGATGCATGGACGACCCTGCACAGCCAGGGCGTGTGTCTGAGTGATGGCCCAGGGCTGCTGTCACCTGGCTCCTCAGCCACCAGGGCCCTGGCTCGTCTTGGCCACGCTCTCCTTCTCCGTGACCAGCCTCCCCTATGAGGCTTTCCTTCCCCCTTTGCTTCCACTTTTTCTGTAAAAAAATAACTGAATTTCCCTTTAATAAAACTTCTGAGTCCCTGTAGCCAACTGTATACTTGGTGCGATTCTTTCCTGGGGTGACGCATCACTAACCTCTTTGTAGATGTGACTCTGGTCCGTCCCCTCCGCCCGGGATCCATGCAGCGTGCCTGGCGCGTCCCCAGGAACCACCCACTGGCCAGATTGGCATGGCTCAGTGGTTGAGCATCAACCTATGAACCAGGAGGGCACAGTTCAATTCCTGGTCAGGGTACATGCCCAGATTTTGGGCTTGATCCCCATAGGGAGCGTGTAGGAGGCAGCTGAACAATGTTTCTCTGTCATTGATGTGTCTTTTTAAAATTGATTTCAGAGAGGAAGGGAGAGGGAGAGAGAGAAACATCAATGATAAGAGAGAGCCCACACCGGCAGGGCTCTCAGCCATATTTTTATATCTCTCCCCCTCTCCCTTCCTCTCTGAAGAACCATCCACGGGCTTCTGTCTCCCCAGCAGCCGCCAAAGGTCACTGCCCTTCCAGGATGAGGGTACTCCACCAGAGTAGCGGGCACTGGGTGGCACTGCCAGGAAGACAGACGGGCACTGGTACCCACAGCCACCCAGTGGGGACTTGGTGGGAGCGCCAGTTGATCAGGGTCAGGGCCTCCCTCCCACCTCCCTCCTCCCAAGTCCCAGGACAGAAAGGCTGGTCCTGGACGGGCCCAGGGACACAAACACCAGGATCCCCTCCCCCTGAGCCTCCGTCCACCTTCCATTCAGACACAAGCCTAGAGTTTAGAAATGAAAGTGAAGGGTCACCTCAAAGCGCCCTGGACCGTGTTCCCACTGGGAGAGGGAGACCCATGGGCACATCTGGGGAGCCAAGGGCAGTGGGACTGTCCTGGGACCGGGCCGCCTAAGCCGGGCTCTGGACATGGCACCGTTTCTGGGGGGGAGGGGCCCAACGTTACTGAGGAGGTTCTGCAGCCAAACGGACCTTGAATAAGAGAGAAAAATGTGCCGAAGCCAGAAACACGCCGAGCGGCGGCGCCCGGTGACGCTGTGGGAACAGGGTGGAGGGACGGATGCAAGTCTGAGGAACGGGTTCCTGAGACGAAGGAGGGGGAGGGGAGAATGATCTAGAACTACAATGTCAGCTATTTTCCACGACATTCAGGAGAGGGAGTGAGTGCTGCAGGGCCCCGCCCACCGGGGAGTGTGGTGGTGTTTATCTGATGGTCTTGGAAGAAAGTATTATTTCAGACCCTGGAAGGGGGGTGCGGGAGAGTGACATAGTGGAGCGTGGGTTTCTGTGTCGTCACACGCACACGTAACGGCAGGCCGAGCAGCTAGGAACCACACTCACGGCCGACTTTGATGCCAAGACTCGGTGAGCCCCAAAGCATGGATTTCCACGCGCCACCACCCTCGGGGCACGGCCTCTGCAGGAGAGACGGACGCTGACCTGCCTGCAGACAGGGCAGCCCCAGACGGCCATCAGGGAGTTGCTGGGAAATCACTTGAAACGGGGGGGGGGGGGGGGGGGTAGGGGGCCAGGGGGTGTCCTCCCTCGGGGGGAGGGAGCGAGTGCCCTGGGAAAGTCCTCCCGGCAGAGTTGGCACCACTGTGAGACACGCCCTAAAACAGACCTCAATGAAGCCCACGCTCCCCAATCAGCAGACAAGCCCCTGGAGCGAGTCCTGGCCCCCCATTTCCCCTCGGGTTCCCAGCCTTTCCATTGGCTGCAGAGGCTCTGGGGCATCTCCACCTCGGGCCTCGGTGCTCACAAACCTGCAGACGTCTCCTCCCACAAGCCACCTCCTCCTTTTAAAGACGATTTTAGAGAGAGAGGAAGGGAGAGGGAGAGAGAGAGACATCAGTGATGAGAGAGAACCGTGGGCCGGCTGCCTCCTGCACGCCCCACACTGGGATGGAGCCTGCAACCCAGGCACGTGCCCTGACCGGGAATCGAGCCGGTGACCTCCTGGTTCACCACTGAGCCACACCAGCCGGGCTGTTGCTACTTTAAATAATGCCTGATTTTCCACTTGATTTTCTAATTATTTATGCAAAGAGGCTCCGTTTTTTGTTTGTTGGTCTAGAAACCTCAAAAACATTGATTTTACTGTTACTGCTCATTCTTTGAGGTTTTCCAGGCAAATTATCATATTCTCTGCAAGAACGGACCTTTCAGCTGGTCCTGGTGGCCGGGAGCGCGGCCCCAGGTGGTGCCGAGGTCTCTCCTCCGGGTGGTGTTCGCGCTGGGCCCTGGCAGCTCCGGCTTCCCCCACCCTCCTCTCCCAGGAGCGCTGCCCACAGAACATGCCCTCTGACCTCCCAGCCCCACCAGGTCCCATGGCCCTAAGGGCCCAGGGCCAGCAAGTGGCCCATTGTCCTCCACATCCCCTCCCTTCCCTCGTTTCGGCAGAACCCGGACCCTGGCTCTTGGCGCCGCCTCACCTGAGCCCAGAGCCATGCACATCGTGGGGGTCGGGAGCGGCTCCTCTGAACCTCCTGGCCGCCGGCAGCTCCTGCTGGGGAGGGTGTGCAGCTCTGCCCCGCAGCACCAGGGCCTCTCCCTGCTCCTCGGCCTGCTGCCCACTCAGCCCCAGAATGAGCGGTTCTGGTTCCGGTTCCGGTTCCGAGGTCAGGAGGCAGCTGTGAGCAGCATGGGGAGGCACCTGCGGCCAAACTCGGAGCAGGTGGGTGGTGAGCACGCGGGTGGTGAGCAGGTGGATGGTGAGCATGCGACTGTGTAAATAAACAATGAGCTGGAGGGAAGAAAGGGCCGAGGGGCAGCCCAGACGCTGGCAAACACCCACGCATGACGCGAAGGGGTGAGCGGCCTCCGTCCCAGTTCCTGGCACTCCTGGGGCGGGGCAGGAAAAGGTGTCATTATATTTAGACAGTCTTGTCTAAAACAGGCATGAAGTGAAAAATAAACAAATAAACACATTTTTCAGAATAAAATGCATAGGGTTGTCACTGAAACGGAATGTAGTGTATAACTTCTAAATCAGTCAAAGCAAAAAATGCATGGCTCAGTGGTTGAGCATCAGCCTATGACCCAGGAGGTCACAGTTTGATTCCCGGTCAGGGCACATGCCCCGGTTGGGGGCTTGATCCCCAGTGTGGGGCCTGCAGGAGGCAACCGATCAATGATTCTCTCTCATCATTGATGCTTCTATCTCACTCTCTCCCTTCCTCTCTCTAAAAAACATCCTCGGGTGAGGATTTAAAATAAAAGAGACAATAGTTAGAACTGACTGATCATGAAGATACTAGGTACCCAGACTTGGGCTACCTAACTAAACCTCACTTTAAAATAATGTTTAGCCCTAAATGATGGAGCCAGAAAAAGAAAGATTGAAGATGAATGAGCATTCACATTAAGAGAGTAGAAAAACAACAACAGAGAAAAATAATAGAGAAGGAGGAAGTAAACAAATTTTGAAACAAACCATAAAGGGCGTCAATACCATCCAAAGCTGGTCTTTGAAAAGGCTGAGAAAATTGACACCGTTGAGCAAAGTTGATCAGAGACCAGAAAGGGAAGGAGGAAGGAGAGGCGGAGCAGGCACAGACGCCCCCCTGTGGCAGGAACTCAAACAAGAGGCTGTGGGAAAGCAGCTACGAGCCATGGGAAACCTGGGTGGGCTGTCATCTCACCTGAGTAAGAAACGGAAAAGGACAGGGACAGGTCTGCCCTAGACATCCCATGAGCAAACCCTCGCCCTCCCCATGCTCCCTGCTGGGTTACTGCACAGGCAGGCTCTACCCAGCGGTCAAGGAATGAAGAATCCCACGTAGGACAAACGTTTCCACAGGCAGGCAGCGCGGGGCCACACCCAGCTCACAGGCGCCACCAGAGGGTGGCGGTGGGGAGAAGTGCAAGCACTGCCATCTGTTATTCACCTAAAAACTCGTTATTCACCTAAAAACTTGTTATTCACCTAAACTGTGTGCCAGCCACTTGGGATGACGCCCAGGGAGGCAAGGCTACTTGCATGTTTAAATTCATTCTAAAATTCACCATAGGAACCACAGGAGAAACCTATCCGGCCGTTTCAGTGGCTGCAGAAAGGCATTCAGTGAAGGTCTACACCAGCCGTGGGCAAACTACGGCCCTCGGGCCGGATCCGGCCCGTTTGAAATGAATAAAACTAAAAAAAAAGAGACCGTACCCTTTTATGTAATGATGTTTACTTTGAATTTATATTAGTTCACACAAACACTCCATCCATGCTTTTGTTCCGGCCCTCCGGTCCAGTTTAAGAACCCATTGTGGCCCTCGAGTCAAAAAGTTTGCCCACCCCTGGTCTACACCCACTGAAGACAAAGGGAAAATTATTGCCAAATTAGGAATAAAGGGACCTCCCTTAATCTGACAAAATTTTCTACCAAAAGTTTACAAAAGGCATTTCCCCTAATGGTATAGGTTAGAAGCATTACCTTTAAAATCGGGAATGAGCAAGGCTATAAGACAGCATCCTGACAGCACAGTAAGGCATAAAGAGAAATAAAAGTTATAAAGATGGGAAAAAAGGGATAACGAATAACTCACAAAAACACATGAGTGTCCACAGGAAACCGAGGAGCATCTACAGATACTTTATTAGAATTAAGCCCTAGCTTGTTTGGCTCAGTGAATAGAGCATTGGATGCAGACTTGAAGGTCCCGGGTTCGATTCCAGTCAGGGGCACATGACTGGGTTGTGGTCTTGATCCCCAGTAGGGGGCATGCAGGAGGCAGCCAATCAATGATACTTTCTCATCATTGATGTTTCTCTCTCCCTCTCCCTTCCTCTCTGAAATCAATAAAAACTTTTTTTAAAAAAAGAATTGAAAATAGGACCCAAGGTTGCTGAGAACAAGATCAATATACAAAAATGAATCAACAGCAGATAGAAAATGTAACTCTATAAGGTACCATTTATAAGAACAACCCCCTCCCCACGAAGGTACACAACAATGACGAACGCAAGATCTTTGTAGAGGAAAAAACATTTACGCTTTACCTTCTAAATAAATTGACAAACATATGGCCGTCATGGATAAGAATGTTCAAACATAAATTAATCTATTGATTCAGTGCACGTGCAATAAATATCCTGACAAGGTTACTTCATGAAACTGCAGGACCTGGTTCTGTGGAGAAAGAAAGAGGAAGGCTGGCCCATGCCAGGGTCACTCTTGGCTCCGCTGGTCAGGGAGCGGATGTCCCAACACGGTCCTGGAGAGACGCCGGGGACAGACAGAAGGAAGGCCAGGAACTGGGCAGGACCTCACCCTGCCGACCACCGGGAGACAGCGACCCCAGGCAGGTCAATGACTCACTTAGTAAATGGAAGCCCTACGTCAGGTAATACACAAAATTAAATTCCAAATAGACTTTTTAACTCCAAACTTTCAAACTGAAAAAAATAATACATAGAGGATTATATCTGTTTAATAATTTTTAGGGGAGGAAAGGATTTTCCAGATTAAAAAAAAAATATGAACTCTTAAGAAAAAGATGAATACATCTTACTACATTCAAATTTTAAAACCTGGCATACCAGAAATCACCAAAAGGGGGGAAAGTTCTTAAAAAAAAAAAAAGCCACAGACAGGGAAAAGATAGTTGCGATGCATGTTACTGATTAGAATCCAGAAAACTCAAAGAACTTCAGAAATCCATAGAAGAAGCAGCAGCCCGATTTTGTTCAGTGGGCAGAGGAACAGAGAGGAAATTAACTGAAGATTCCAACGGTAAAGAAGCAGGAACGGTGTGAAGTGTCACAAGTAACCGGGAAGGATCGTGGTACTAAGTTCACAGCGACCAGTGCAGGCTGGGACGCCGGCTGGGACGATGGCTTTGGAGGGCAAGTCGGCAATGCCCGCTCAGGGCTCAGGGTGAAGCGCAAGACCCAGCTGGGAGCTCCAGTCCCGGGCCCCAGGGGGTTCGAGGATCTGCAGGATGAAATAGCAACAAACTGGAAACAAAACATCCACCAGCAGGTAAACAGACACTCAAGGTTGTACCTTCAGCGACCCAGGGGCCCCCTGCACAAATCTCTAATGTGGCCCTGACTGGTTTGGCTCAGTGGATAGAGCGTCAGCCTGCGGACTGAAAGGTCCCAGGTTAGATTCCAATCAAAGGCATGTACCTTGGTTGCGGGCACATCCCCAGTAGGAGGCGTGCAGGAGGCAGCTGATCGATGTTTCTCTCTCATCGATGTTTCTAACTCTCTATCCCTCTCCCTTCCTCTCTCTCTCTCTCTAAAAAATCAATTAAAAATATTTTAAAAATCAAATCGGCCCAGCTGGTGTTGCTCAGTGGTTAAGCATCGAACTATGAACCAGGAGGTCATGGTTTGATTCCCAGTGGAGCACATGCCCTGGTTTCCGGCTCCATCCCCAGTGTGGGGTGTGCAGGAGGCAGCAAATCAATGATTCTCTCTCCTCTTGATGTTTCTATTCCTCTCTCCCTCTCCCTTCCTCTCTGAAATCACACACACACACACACACACACACACACACACTCCAGGCAATGGAAATGCGCTGGACCCGAGGGTGAGGGGGCTCCCTCAAGTCTGAACATGGGTTGAGCAAAGGAATTGGGTCCCGATGAGCGATTGATAGCAGGCAATGGCACATGTATCTAAAATCTAGGAAAACAAGTGAAAGAGGTCCTAAATATGGCACAAACAGGAACCAGGAAACGACCATGTGCCCAGCATCTCACCTGACCTCTGACCCCGGCAGGTATATAAAGGCCCCCGGCCCAGGAGCCTCCACACCTGACCACCTCCCTCTCCACCTGCTCCTCTGACCTGCTCCACCCTCAACCACCAGAACCATGAGCTGCTGTGGCTGTTCCGGGGGCTGTGGCTCCAGCTGCTGTGTGCCCGTCTGCTGCTGTAAGCCCGTGTGCTGCTGTGTGCCAGCCTGTTCCTGCTCCAGCTGCGGTAAAGGGGGCTGTGGCTCCTGTGGGGGCTGCAAGGGGGGCTGTGGCTCCTGTGGGGGCTGCAAGGGGGGCTGTGGCTCCAGCTGCTGTGTGCCTGTCTGCTGCTGCAAACCCTGCTGCTGCCAGTCCAGCTGTTGTCAGTCCAGCTGCTGCAAACCCTGCTGCTGCCAGTCCAGCTGCTGCAAACCCTGCTGCTGCCAGTCCAGCTGCTGCAAACCCTGCTGCTGCCAGTCCAGCTGCTGCAAACCCTGCTGCTGCCAGTCCAGCTGCTGCAAACCCTGCTGCTGCCAGTCCAGCTGCTGCAAACCCTGCTGCTGCCAGTCCAGCTGCTGTGCCCCTGTTTGCTGCCAGTGCAAGATCTGATTTTGGGGTTTTGCTGGGACTCTTCCCAAAGTTGGTGCCATCCCAGGTCAGGAGTCATGGGTTCCAGCCTAGCCCTCTCTTGCCTCTCCCAGCACCCCCTGAAGGAGACTGTCTCTCTCCACCACGGCCCTATTTCCCATCCTCCTCCCTTGCCACCTGTGAGCAGTCCTCTTTGACCTCCTGCAAGAAATGCCATGGGCACCTGTGTCCAAGAATGACTTGCAGAGCTCTGTCTCCCACCTGCAGCGAAGGCCTGTCCCCGAGCCCTGCCCACCGGACACCTTCTCCAGTGGGGACATCTGAGCGGGGACAGCACAGGCCCCTCAGTCCTGCTCCTGCAAAGGCCACTGGGTGGTGTCTGTCTTCCTTTTAGCATCGAATAAAGCCCGTGCCCCAGACCCCATTGCTGTGTTGGTGTGTTTATCTGTTTATATTCTTCTGTGGGGAGACCGCAGGCTTTGGAGTAGCACCTGTGGCCACGCTCAATTCAGGGACCCCTTCCAGGGTGCCCTCTGCCAGCTCTGACCTGCCCTTCGTCTCCCAGACTCCCTGTGTGTTTCCTACGCCGACTGGCGAACAGCCTGAGTGATCCCTCTCCTCCCAGAACCTCAGTGTCCGCACCTGTAAAGTGGCCAGGAAATGGTCTCCGAGCGGGAACAGCCCCAGAGGCGGGACTGGTGATGGCTGGGTAAGTGAGTCTGCACACGCCCGCTCTGGGCTCAGGGCTCAGGGCTCAGCAGGGGCAGGTGTGGACCCATTATCTTTGCTGAAGCAGCCAGACCAAACGGCAGTCGCCTCTGTGTGCTCTCATGTGGCTCCGGCACCATGCTGGGCCCCTCACGGCTGGCTCACGGCAGCCCTGGCCGCTGTGGCTCTGTTGGTTGAGCATCGTCCAGGGCACCGAAAGGTCATCAGTTTGACTCCCAGTCGGGGCACATGCCCAGGTTGTGGGTTTGATCCCCAGTTGGAGTGCATACAAGAAGCAACTAATTGATATTTCTCTCACCTCAATGTTTCTCTCTCTCCCTTTCCCTTCCTCTCTCTAAAATCAATTTTAAAAATTTTAAAATAAACAAAGCACAAAGAGTAAGTGCCACATGAGCCGGACTCCATTGTTCATGTTGGACCACTGACGGTTTTCAGCCCCCCCCCGCCCCCCGCACACGCACACAGGGTGAGCCAATGAGAAGGCCCATTGCCGCTGGTGGGGAAATAGAACCCCTTACACCCCAGCCTGCGCAGACACCCTACGCCCAGACCGCTCCCCTAACAGAAGCATGGTCCCTCTCTTCACTCAGGCCACTGCGCCTGCCTGCCCCTCAGGGCCTCCCTGTGTGACTAGTGCACCTTGTCCTGCCCTCCCGGTGCCCATGTGGTGTCCTCAGCCGTGATATCTCAACCATGTGGGGCAGCAGGCTGGTCCCGCCCTCCCTGGGACAACCACAGAGCAGGGACCCTCATCTACAGCCTCGCCGTGGACAGCTCTGGAGCCAGGACAGGAGCCACGCAGCCTGTTCTGCGCCCACAGTCCTGACCTCTGAGAGGTCTGGTGATCTCTCCTGACGAAAACCAGGAGAGCGAGTTCCTGCTTCTGAGGGACATGACGCTTATGGGAGGTCAGCCATCCCACCGCAGCCATTAGCAAAGGCCGCGTCAGTGACAAAACCCACAGGTTAAAAGGCATTAGCAAACTGTAGGTGGTGTTTTAAAGTGTAAGAGTAATCCTATATGACGGAAGAGAGCTGGGGAAGCCATGGAGACCAGACAGAAAAGTCTGGAGAGCAAAGCCCTTCTGAGATGCCCTGAGCATCGTTTCTGCGCTCTCGTCCTTGGGGGAATTAGTCACATCTGGGTGTGGGCTGACCCGCAGGCTTCACCCAGAAAGAGGGGCTCTCCCTGGAGAGAGAGAAACCAGCCGAGCTGCTGGCACTCGCCAGTGCTGGCGTAGGGAACAGGACACTGTGATCTCTGGGGCCTGAGCGAGGCCACGCGGCTGACCTGAGGCTGCCACGGCCACGGGAGTCTCGTCACCTTGTGGTGCTGAGCCCGCAGTGTCCTCCCAGATAACAGTCTCTGCCGCAGACACAGGCAGATATGCCCCTTAAGACATTTTCTGAATTTTGAAGCTGCCTGAACAGAAAACTAATTCCTGGTCAGGGCACATGCCCAGGAGGCAGCCGGTCATGACTCCCTGTCAGCATTGATGTTTCTATCTCTCTCTCCCTCTCCCTTCCTCTCTGAAATCAATAAAAGTATATTTTTAAAAAAAATAAATGAAGATATACTAACTGAAATTAAGAATAATCTACAGATAATCAACAGTAGAGGATGCCCAGACTCAAATCAGGGATTTGGAATATGAGTAAGCAAAAAACACCCAATCAGAAGAGCAAAAAGAAAAAGTAATCCAAAAATATGAAGATAGTGTAAGGAGCCTCTGGGACAACCTCAAGTGTACCAACATTCGCATCATGGGGATGCCAGAAGAAGAGAGAGAGCAAGATACTGAAAACCTATTTGAAGAA
Source organism: Myotis lucifugus (assembly GCF_000147115.1). Taxonomy (NCBI): domain Eukaryota; kingdom Metazoa; phylum Chordata; class Mammalia; order Chiroptera; family Vespertilionidae; genus Myotis; species Myotis lucifugus. The sequence continues at coordinate 59,599 of NW_005872437.1, forward strand.
ATAATGACAGAAAACTTCCCCTACCTGGTGAAAGAAATAGACTTACAAGTCCAGGAAGCTCAGAGAGTCCCAAACAAGAGGAACCCAAAGAGGCCCACACCCAGACACATCATCATTAAAATGCCAAGGGCTAAAGACAAAGAGAATCTTAAAAGCAGCAAGAGAAAGCAGTTACTTACAAGGGAGTACCCATACGACTGTCAGCTGATTTCTCAACAGGAACCTTGCAGGCCAGAAGGGAGTGGCAAGAAATATTCAAAGTGATGAATGCCAAGAACCTACAACCAAGATTACTCTACCCAGCAAAGCTCTCATTTAGAATTGAGGGTCAGATAAGGAGCTTCACAGACAAGAATAAGCTAAAGGAGTTCATCTCCACCAAACCAGTGTTACATGTAATGTTGAAGGGCGTTCTTGAAGAAGAAGAAGAAGAGAAGGAGAAGGAGAAGGAGAAGGAGAAGAAGAAGAAGAAGAAGAAGAAGAAGAAGAAGAAGAAGAAGAAGAAGAAAAAGAAGAAGAAGAAGAAGATACATAACTATCAACAATTGAATGTAAAAATCAAAATAAATGAGCAAGAAATTTAATGAATAAAATAAACTGATGAATAAAACAGAACCAGAGCATGGAAACATGGAACAGACGGACGAATCTCAGAGGGAAAGGGTGGGGGGTGGCAGAAGAGATTAACCAAAGAACTATGTTCATATAGGCATCACCTATGGACACAGACAATAGAGTGGTGAAGGCTTGGGGTGGGATGGAACTGGGTGGAAAGGGGCAATGGAGGGAAAAGGGGGGACATCTGTGATAGTCTCAACAATAAAGATTTTAAAATAAATAAATAAATTGAATTAAATTACATATTAAAAAAAAGAAAAATGCTGACATGGGGAGGCCTAGGTCAGTGGTCGGCAAACTGCGGCTCCTTGAGTGTGGCTCTTCCACAAAATACCACGTGCGGCTGTGCACGTACAATGCGATTGAAACTTCGTGACCACACTCAAGGGGCCAAAGAGCCGCATGTGGCTCACGAGCCACAGTTTGCCGACCACTGGTCTAGGGCACAGGTGTTTGTTATAGTGTTCTCACTGTGCTTATTTGTAAGTTTTTAAATATCATAATAAAAAAACACAAGAAATAAAATCACCTGTAATGTGTTACTAAGAGCACATAGAAAGATGCTGCCCACTGCATTGTCCTTAGTAGCTGGAATGGGGGAATGAGCTGACAACACAGAGAGCTGGTTGAATATCACCGCCCGTCCATAAAATACAAATACCACAGAGATTGATCACTGGGTGGTGGGAATCTCAAAAGCATTTCCTTGAGTGAAAAAAGCCAGACACAAAAGCGTGCCATGTCCATGAAGTTCAAGAACAGGCAGCCTGCCCCCGCGGTGATAGGTCCGAAGGCGAGTGGACAACTGTCTGCAAAGGGGCAGGGAGCTCTGAGGACGGAAATGCCTGGTAACCACCCGGGTGCTTGTGGTTGTCAAAACCATGTTCTACTGTTCATCTGCGATGTGCATTTTACTAACTGGGTCTTGGCCTTTTAAAAAGTCAGGTGGTGGGAAATGGAAACCCTGCATAAACGGCTACTAAGCGTGCGCTGAGCTGCAAATTAGCAAGAAAAAAGCGAACCCGCTTTCCCGTCGCACCGGAAGGATGCTTTGAGAAACGCCCGCCTAGGGCGTCCTCCCCGCGGCGCCAGGGGTGCAGGCGGGCGGCAGAGGGCGCGCACGGACCGCCGGGAGCGCAGGGACCGCGGCGCTCGGACCTGCCCGACAGGGAGCGCGGGTCCCACCTGAGGCTGCCCAACCCGCGAGCCACGAGCCCGAGCCAAAAAATCCGGCTGGACCCGACCAGACACCGGACGCCGCCTCGCCGCCTCCCGGGCTCTGCGCGGGGCCCTGCACGCCCACCAGGCCAGCGTGGCCGCGATCGTCTGTGGGGAACCAGGGCCCAGCGGACATTTGGGCTTGGACTTTGCCCCGCCTGGCACGGCGGCCACCGCGGGAGGCCAGGCCCCGCTGGGGAGCTGTAAACCCCAGAGGTGTTCGCTTTCGCCAGTGGCCCACCTCAGACCCACCGCAGCGCGCTCCCCAGGCCTCCCTGCCCCTCCACACCTGCGCCCAGAGGAGATGCTGGCTGCCCTGCGGAGCTGAGCCCGGCTGGGGGCCTGAGGCTCAGAGCCCAACGCTCTGATGGGAGGGCGCAGCCAAAAGCTGGGGAGGGGCAGACTCTAGCTCGGGGCTGGAAAGAACCCAGGGCCAGAGCTGGTGGCTTGGAAAGTCACCACCCTCCCCAGAGTGGACACCTTCCTACCCCGCTGCCCCTGTTGCAGAACGCCAGGTTTTAAGGGCTCATTTTGGGGAGAAATAACCGTAGGATTATAAAATACTCGTGGCCTAAGTATATTCCCCTGGTCAGGCACAGCCTGGGAAACTGTGCCACACACTGGCTACTTCCAGAAGGGGACCCCGAGGACAGCCCCTCAGTTACTGCCATCTGCTCAGAACACAGCCAGAGTTCTTAGGGACCAAGGGTACCCCCAGACCACATCTGGGCTTGGCAGAAAAGGAGCTGCCCCCCCCCACAGCCCACGGTTTTTTTTTTTTGACTGCCCCCAGGACCCCTTTTCTGGACTCTCTGTGTCTTCTATTTTTTA